>NC_072740.1:76785742-77085742 GCF_026930045.1 Uloborus diversus
CAAATTTATTACTTCTCTAGAATGTTTGTTTCAATCGCTACGTGAGATCTTCGTCATTCTTTAATCAAATTCCATGCTTTGCGAATAATTTTAAATCGTATCATGCTGGTTAATGACAAAACACAGATGCATGATCTTATTATTATTTTTTTTTTTGGCAAAAAGCTTTTTTGCTGTTTTTTACTACGCATTCCTCCAATGAATAGCTTTCGAAAAGGAAGGCGCAATTGCTAGGTTTGTTGGGGTGTCGGGCTGTTAGTCAGAATGGCGCCAATTCGAATACGTACCAATAAATATCTCTTTAATGTTTCTTTTTTTCCCGTCAGATGCTGACATGTGCAGGACTGTATTTGCCACAACCTGTTTTTTCACATGCACAATTATTGCTTTTTCACGAGTCACCACTCAGCCACACTTTTAATGACATATATGTTTGCATTGAAAATATGTACGATTAAAAGGTGAGCGATGATCAAATTATCACAACGTTGTATTTAACGAGGTTTTGTTACTGATGTCTTTAAATTACATGCCTTCTCTTCTGCGCTTACTTTTTTTTCGGTTCTTCGTCATAATGTTCTTCCTTTGAAATTCTTAAAGAGCGAAATGCCTTATGAAACGATTTGAAGCACAGTGCGGAGTTCCGCACGGGTCGACTAGTCTAAGAAAATTGATGTTGAGATGCAGGAAAGTAGGTTCGTTTAGCTCTAGACGAACTATTTGTTTTGTCTTAAAAAATATGTTAAGTTCAATAAGCATAAAATATCAGAAGCAAGATCGAAATCCAATGGAGCATAAAAAGGAGACGGAAAAATAAATGGTTACGGATCCATCAAGGATAAAATTAAAATCTTTTCACTGAATTACTGCAAATGTAAAGTTCATAAGATGAAATATACTTTAATAAATGTTTTAGGAACAAGTGAGTTAATCTACTGTTTTATCGGCACCTACTTACAAATTTTGTATCTACCATCAGCAGGGACGGATACAGTGTACCATTTTAGGGGGGGGAATCATACTGAAGAATGATCCCCCTCCCCCCGAATGAATCTACGGTTTTGGGCAAAAAAAATTTCTTAAAACTAGTCGACCCGTGCGGAACTCCGCACTGTGCTTCAAATCGTTTCATAAGGCATTTCGCTCTTTAAGAATTTCAAAGGAAGAACATTATGACGAAGAACCGAAAAAAAAGTAAGCGCAGAAGAGAAGGCATGTAATTTAAAGACATCAGTAACAAAACCTCGTTAAATACAACGTTGTGATAATTTGATCATCGCTCACCTTTTAATCGTACATATTTTCAATGCAAACATATATGTCATTAAAAGTGTGGCTGAGTGGTGACTCGTGAAAAAGCAATAATTGTGCATGTGAAAAAACAGGTTGTGGCAAATACAGTCCTGCACATGTCAGCATCTGACGGGAAAAAAAGAAACATTAAAGAGATATTTATTGGTACGTATTCGAATTGGCGCCATTCTGACTAACAGCCCGACACCCCAACAAACCTAGCAATTGCGCCTTCCTTTTCGAAAGCTATTCATTGGAGGAATGCGTAGTAAAAAACAGCAAAAAAGCTTTTTGCCAAAAAAAAAAAAAAATAATAATAAGATCATGCATCTGTGTTTTGTCATTAACCAGCATGATACGATTTAAAATTATTCGCAAAGCATGGAATTTGATTAAAGAATGACGAAGATCTCACGTAGCGATTGAAACAAACATTCTAGAGAAGTAATAAATTTGATTGAAAATAAGTATTTTTATCTTTGAATATTGAACTATTTCACATAGAAGGTTGCTTTAACCGTTACGGCTTAAATGCCCTCACATGTTTCTCTTTTAATCGAACACTTAAAATTCAAAACAAAAACCAGTTGAACTGAGTCCGTTCTTAAGTGTAATTTTTCGAACGTAGACAAAATGTATTTTTTTTTTCAGCAGAAAGCAGAGGAGTAGAAAATGATTTCTTACTCGTAATTTTAATCGGGCGTAGTATTTTTTCATTTGTACAAAAGGTCGAACACTGCTATTAGAAACATCTACATTTTAGCATACAATAAAAATGTTTTTCTGCACAAAAAGGATTTCTTTAGGTAAATCTAATACTTTTTTATGCTTACATTATGTTGAGTGGTCTGGATGAAGTCAAAGAACACAGTTCGATTAACAATCAACTTATCCGAATGATAACTGTAGCCTGCATAAAGGAGTCGAAACACCAAGTAGCATTCCCACTGTATTTATTTTATTAGGTGTGTATGTTATGAGCACATGTAATGCGTAATACTAATATAAATTTGATATTATGTCGGACAGCCCAAGCTTGCCCGAAGTTCAGATAGTTTATAGCCGAACGCTCTACAGAAAAAAACTTATCAATTAAACCGAACAACTAAGTCCAGTGCTGTTAAGCTTTATTAAAATATAAACACACACACAGGCTATTTTTTTTTTTGCCGAAAGCGACGTAAAAAATTTAAAACTACATTAGAACTTTGCTTTAAAAAATGCATAAGAACTACAGGCAGGATCAAGGTTTTGAAACAGCAAGAGGCGATTTCGAAAACTTGAATTTTCGACCGTAAGTCTTTTTTTCGTCATTGACCAGCCTGATAAGTTTTAAAATGAGAGGGGATTAATATATGAGATAAGATATTGAAGAAAAATGTTTTTATTTTTGAAAATTTTTACAATTTGTTACCGCAGGCTGCTTAAACCGTTATAACTTAGATGGCAGCACGTGTTCATCATTTAACAGCACGGTTAAAATACAAAATAAATTGAACTATGCTTTCGAATGTAGTAAAAATGTGATAAGCTATTTGTTTTTTAGCAAAAAGAAGAAAAAATATATATTTTACCCTTCAAATTGAGGTAGTATTTTATTTATTTGTACAAAGAGTCAAAAACTCATTAGAAGAATATTATTATTTTTTTTCTGAACAAAAAACAATTCTATTGTAGTCTGAAATCTTAAACCTGTTACTTATATTTTCGCTTACATTATGCTTTAATTTTCTTTCCAGAGCCAAAGCTTCAAAAAAAAAAAAAAAAAACACGTGCAATTTCGAAGTAATTTAGCACAAAATCACTGAATGTTTTCATATCAGCAAGGAGCATTTCCTTCTCATTTATTCTATTCCCTCATAGTTGTTATTCATTTAATTCAGTGTTCATGTAATGCGCGATATTTCTCTACTTTTTTTGTTGCAGATTGTTCGGACGTGGGCCCGAACACGTAATCTCCTGGTTACGAAGAGAACGCTCTGCCGATCAAGCTACTCAGCTCTGTCGGTCATAGCGCAAATTAAATTTATAAGTTTGACCGAAAACCTCATTCTGGTTCTTTAAAACAGGTTTTTCGGCTAAAAGAAACAATTTTCAGACCTTGGGTCTATTTTTCGTCAGTAGCCAGCACCATAAGCTATAAAATAAGCCGTAAATCAAAGAAATCGATCAAGAATTGAGGGAAATTTGGCGTAGAAACCAAAAACAGGCTACAGAAATAATATATAAGGATGCTTGGGTGTCAAAAAAAAGCATGAAATCGGTCAGGAATATAAGTAGTATTTTTATTGAAACGTTTATACTTAATAGGTATAAACGTTTCAAATTAATTTCATAAGCAATGGAAAAAGAAATTTCAAAAATTACTTTCAAAAATAATTAATAACTTGAAAATACAACTGAAACCGTAAACATTTTATTCATTTAGTGTTTAAACACGATGTGGACGGATACTATTGTCGACGGTTTAAGGGGGGGGGGTCGATGACCCCCATGACCCTCCCCTTGTATCCGCCACTGACCAAAGCAGAAAAGTAAAAAGAAATGTGGCCCAATGCTAAGATGATATGTTTTATGGTGAAAATATTTTGCTTTTGAATGGTTTCATATATTGTGAACATTGTATAATTTACCCTTTTTTAAGGTTTGTAAACAGTGACATGGAAAGGGAAAAAATAAAATATTTCATGCTCAATAATGAAACAGATAAGCAATACTGAGAGAAAAAAATTATGTTCCAAAGTCTTTAACTACGGTTTAATGGGTAATGAGTTTTCAAACGAAAGAAAAAATAAGTCAAGTACTTTATTTAAGTACGCCCGTCCAGGTATGACGGGTGAAAATTGCTTCAACATCTGAACAAAGCAATTGACTGTTTGAAGATATTTTGATAGTTAAAATTTTAACCCTCCCTCTAACTCCAGTGGATAACGTTCATTGTTGACTACTTTTTCGTTTCTTCATTCTCCTAAAATGACAGTTTTACCAGTAAAACAGTTAAAGTGCCGGATCCAGTTCAGCCTCGTCAAAATAAAGCATTTCCTTGCGTGTCAAACATTACCAAAAGATATCAAATTATCATGCCGTGGAGCGAGTTTCATTGTTGATGAAGTCAGGAGTGTTACTCGATCATTCGCTATTATATATATGAGGATTCTTTGAAATAGTAAAAATTTATAACTAAAATAAACTTTTGTCGGTGTTCGCTCGAATACATTGAATATGGAGTGTAGCTAAATCACTTCCATCTTTATGAGTTTTGTACATACAATGGGCAGAACCGTTGCCCTTTTGATGAGCCCCCTTTGAATTTCACAAGTACAATAAGTTAAAATAAAAAAAATGAGGACGAATTCAAAGCATGGAACACGGTGATCATTAACTACTGTCTGCCGCGTAATAAATTTAAAGAGAAAAATAATAATGCTTTATTTCCAAAAATATTTAGAGGCAATGTTCATAGTTAAAATAAAATTTGATTAATGGTTTTTTAATTAACAAACATATAAGACGTTCATCCTTGCTTTTTCAAAATATAATCGAACAAAGTAGCTAACAATTACTTTGACCATTGACGATTCGTAACAAGTGGCACAAAATTCATAAAAGTATGGTTATAAAACTAGCTTTATCAGCTGACCCGTGAGGAGCATTCGCGCTCAACAGCAGGAGTAACAAAACCGTTTTATCAAGTGTAATTTTTTTGAATACATCGGAACCCCGATTTTACATTTTTTGTCGGACCAGTGATGAAAAACGTTCCAAGCGGGAAAACGCAAAATCGGAGCCGTGCTAAAAATCTAAGCAAATTATTTAAAAATTGACTCTTTTTCAACCAATGAAGTAATGGGGAAAATGTAATCTTTACATGTTTTTTTGTTCTTGGGTACAATTTCAGTTAAAGCACGATCTGTACCAACAATTTTTTGAAAATCCGCTTCGTTGGCATACACAAATAAAAATTTACATTTATGCTTAAAATCACTTGATCAGCTGCGGGGACATTCTCGGTTATTTCTTCCTCGGTTATTCCTCGTCTTCATCATTATAATCGAAAGCGGGTAGTGAATCTGATGTTGAAGGTATTAGTGATGGGATGAGACAATACATGAGTCACAACAACTTCTAGAAAATTTTCAAGAAGAGGTTTAGCAGCTCCAATCCTCAATTGTCATGAAGATTGGACGATCGGAGGAAATCCCCTCGCAGATTAACGGACAATTAGAGCAAAAGGAATGCCAGAGCGGCTACAAACTGCTATAAAACAAATTTATCTTTAAAAAATAGAGATGTAAAAAAATTTAAAAAAAAGATTGTTTGAGTCTGGTATTGATGAAAATCTGTTTGTAGAAATACTTATTAAGCGGACTTTTCTAAAAAAGTAACGTAAAATCTGGAATATTTTAACATCACCAGTATATAGCAATTTCCTAGACCACAACAGAAAAGGATATAAGAAACGGGATAATGTATGAAACGGACAACGTAAAATTGGAGTTATGTTGTAACAACGAAACTATTATTTGTTTGTTAATTTTTCGCTGATAGCTGTAGAAAAAATCTTTGAAATGATGTACTACTTACGATGTAAAATTTAATAAAGTATTAATAGTCCAGTCAAATTAGGTCATGACCTGGACATTAAAAAAAAAAGAATGTGAACCTATACCAAGTTGTTCAGTATCATGAGGAGATAACGCACCAAAAAGTCCTAAGAGTGTGATCGTCGGGTTTGGGAGTTACAGGGGGGCAAAGAGGGGGCTCAAAATGCAGATTATTGATTTATTTCAGCTGTATCTCCAACACTATTCCTTTTCATGAAAGGTTAACTAAATAAAAGTTGAATATGGTACATATAACTAATATTACAAGTAATATTTTTTTCAAAGATCTGTCTTGGCGGGGGGGGTATTACCCCCTCTCATTTTTGAGACATACATTGTACAAATGAAAAAGTTTCCTTGTTCGTGTTTTATTGTTTTTAAAATAACATTTTTTGAGTATATTCCCTTTGCTTCCCCTCCTCCCTCCCCCCCCCCCCCCCATGTTAATGAAATGAGGGGCTTAATCGGGTCAAAATACAAATTTTTGACGTGTTTCTCAGACATTTCAATGTCTATTTCTGCCAAATATTATACCAGATTAAATTGAATACAGGGAAGTTCTTTCAAAACATGATCCAGATTTAGGTTTCATGTGGTTTTTAGCTTTCTCTTGTTCCTCACCATGTGTTTCCTTAATTTGAACGATTTGTTCAAAAATGTTTAGTTTTGATAATTGAAATACTTTACTTCCTTATTATTCAGTCTTCAAAATTTCATAAAAGGTTTTAATTTTCTGATTATTAATTGATTAAACCACATCTTTAACTCTTCATTGGCCGAGTTTATAAGACGCTGGATTTTGTATGAATGACGTTTAACTTTTTAGCTAAAATTTCATAATTTCAATAACGGGAATTATATGCTTGTGACAAAAGCACATTTAGTGCGTCACTTTTTTTCCGATTTTATTTCACGTTCTACATTTTCTGCCATTTTAGCTCATTTTTCTTTTGTTAACATTAAAGTCATACATTCGGGACAAATCTTTTAGGACCATGGAGGAATGTACCGCAATGCGGTTTTTTTCAACAATTTAATTTTGTTCTTCAATTTCATTTGTAAGCAAAACTTTCACAGAAATACCTTAATTTAGAGACAAAAAAGTTTTCACATTCTTTTTAAATAGTACGTTAATGGAAATGCAAGTTCAAAAGTGAAAACCTACATTTTTCTTAAAGTAAACAAAAAATATATTTTTGTCATGTCCCCAAGAAGAACAGAAGCGGGTCGGATTGAAATGAAAAAAGATAGAAACAGACACACTTTGTCGAATTTTGACTGCACAAGCAATACAAGACTTGATTATTCATCAGCATTCGATTGATTGTTAGTCTGAAATACTGAAAGATTATGAACGATCTCAATTAAAAACGTTAAACGAAAATGGAACCCTGAATTGATGATCGAATCTAAGTGTCAAGAATTTGATGGTTACATTTAGAACCGAAGCAGCACCGCTAGTGACATACTTGTTAGTATTTCAACCACAGGAAGGGAGGGGGGGGGGAGATTTGCAAGTATCATCATTGCTCTTGCCAAAAAAAAAAAAGGTTTTGAAAAAACCAGAGATTCCTTGTCATTTCCTTTTTCAAATGAAAGTAAAATGTTTGTAATTTTTTCTTAAACCTTTTCAGAAACATAACATATTATACATTTGGAAGCAAAAGTCTTAGTTTTTACTTTTGAAAATGTTCCAAGGAAAAAAGCAATTTAAACTTGAAAAATGCCAAAAATTACGCTTGAAAATCAAAACAAACATCGTTTAAATAAGTTATTTCCTATGGTGCATTTATTATTTTTTTCTGCTCTCAACAGAGGTGCAGAAACAGAAGCGGCAAATCTGCAAAGTGAAGAGAAAACACAAATTATTTTTATAGAAGACTTTAAGCAGGTGGCGATTAACCTATGAAGTGGGAAAGCTCCTACTCATTTCAGGGCCTCACAAATTCTGCGTTGGAAATTTTTCTAAAAATTCAACGCACATTTAAATAAAATTCACTATTGCTAGAGGTGTTATTTTTAAAAGTGACACAGCAAAATTCAGATCAATGTTTAACCTCTCCTCCTACCCGACAGATAGAATTTTTGTAAATTACATACGTTTTCACTGAAATTATACACAATAAAGGGTGGTTAGTTGCTGAAACAGATTTGTCCTGTCACAAAATTGTTATGAAAGTGCATTGTAATAGTTCGACCAAATTTGATCGAACCAGTTCTAATGCTTGCAGTACCTTTAAAAGCTAAATCTGGAATTTTTAAGCAGTTTTTCAGTAATTTTAGGGCTTCCTGAAAATTCTGAGGGGGAGCTCTAGCTTCCCGAGCCTTTTGGGTAATCAAGCCCTGCGCTTAAGGCGCAACGTCTTACCTTTCAGATTTCAGAAAACTACCCCTTTTCTATACATTCAACATTGATTCCGACATCCGATTCACACTGAGACCCAAAGATAGACGTACAAAGCAGTACAATGCAAAACTGCAATCGTTAGATCACCCAATTTTCTATCTGTTTTTGTCCTTCAAACTTTTAGAACCGATGTGTGTGTGCTTTCGTTTCTATATTTTAAAACTTAGAGGATTCCTAATGATTATTTCTGTGCATAGTATGTTATTTTATTATTAAAAAGAATTTGTTTCAAATTCAAAACTTAGTGACTCCTGTTAAGCAATCCTTATATATTATTTCTGTAGCCTGTTTTTGGTTTCTACGCCAAATTTCCCTCAATTCTTGATCGATTTCTTTGATTTACGGCTTATTTTATAGCTTATGGTGCTGGCTACTGACGAAAAATAGACCCAAGGTCTGAAAATTGTTTCTTTTAGCCGAAAAACCTGTTTTAAAGAACAAGAATAAGGTTTTCGGTCAAACTTATAACTTTAATTTGCGCTATGACCGACAGAGCTGAGTAGCTTGATCGGCAGAGCGTTCTCTTTGTAACCAGGAGATTACGTGTTCGGGCCCACGTCCGAACAATCTGCAACAAAAAAATTAGAGAAATATCGCGCATTACATGAACACTGAATTAAATGGATAACAACTATGAGGGAATAGAATAAATGAGAAGGAAATGCTCCTTGCTGATATGAAAACATTCAGTAAATTTATGCTAAATTACTTCGAAATTGCACGTGTTTTTTTTTTTTGAAGCTTTGGCTCTGGAAAGAAAATTAAAGCATAATGTAAGCGAAAATATAAGTAACAGGTTTAAGATTTCAGACTACAATAGAATTGTTTTTTGTTCAGAAAAAAAATAATAAATCGTATATTAAAATATATATTCTTCTAATGAGTTTTTGACTCTTTGTACAAATAAATAAAATACTATCTCAATTTGAAGGGTAAAATATATATTTTTTCTTCTTTTTGCTAAAAAAGAAATAGCTTATCACATTTTTACTACATTCGAAAGCATAGTTCAATTTATTTTGTATTTTAACCGTGCTGTTAAATGATGAACACGTGCTGCCATCTAAGTTATAACGGTTTAAGCAGCCTGCGATAACAAATTGTAAAAATTTTCAAAAATAAAAACATTTTTCTTCAATATCTTATCTTATATATTAATCCCCTCTCATTTTAAAACTTATCAGGCTGGCCAATGACGAAAAAAAGACTTACGGTCGAAAATTCAAGTTTTCGAAATCGCCTCTTGCTGTTTCAAAACCTTGATGCTGCCTGTAGTTCTTATGCATTTTTTAAAGCAAAGTTCTAATGCAGTTTTCCATTTTTTACGTCGCTTTCGGCAAAAAAAAAAAAAATAGCCTGTGTGTGTTTATATTTTAATAAAGCTTAACAGCACTGGACTTAGTTGTTCGGTATAATTGATAAGTTTTTTTCGGTAGAACGTTCGGCTATAAACTATCTGAACTTCGGGAGCTTGGGCTGTCCGACATAATATCAAATTTATATTAGTATTACGCATTACATGTGCTCATAACATACACACCTAATAAAATAAATGCAGTGGGAATGCTACTTAGTGTTTCGACTCCTTTATGCAGGCTACAGTTATCATTCGGATAAGTTGATTCTTAACCGAACTGTGTTCTTTGACTACATCCAGACCACTCAACATAATGTAAGCATAAAAAAGTATTAGATTTACCTGAAGAAATCCTTTCTGTGCAGAAAAACATTTTTATTGTATGCTAAAATGTAGATGTTTCTAATAGCAGTGTTCGACCTTTTGTACAAATGAAAAAATACTACGCCCGATTAAAACTACGAGTTTCACTCAGTAAACCTTTAATTTTTTATTCGCGCGAATACGATATAAAGCATTAAAAGTATTATCAACTTCATTAGCAAGAAATTATTTTCTACTCCTCTGCTTTCTGCTGAAAAAAAAAATACATTTTGTCTACGTTCGAAAAATTACACTTAAGAACGGACTCAGTTCAACTGGTTTTGGTTTTGAATTTTAAGTGTTCGATTAAAAGAGAAACATGTGAGGGCATTTAAGCCGTAACGGTTAAAGCAACCTTCTATGTGAAATAGTTCAATATTCAAAGATAAAAACACTTATTTTCAATCAAATTTATTACTTCTCTAGAATGTTTGTTTCAATCGCTACGTGAGATCTTCGTCATTCTTTAATCAAATTCCATGCTTTGCGAATAATTTTAAATCGTATCATGCTGGTTAATGACAAAACACAGATGCATGATCTTATTATTATTATTATTATTTTTGTTTTTTGGCAAAAAGCTTTTTTGCTGTTTTTTACTACGCATTCCTTCAATGAATAGCTTTCGAAAAGGAAGGCGCAATTGCTAGGTTTGTTAGGGTGTCGTTCTGTTAGTGAGAATGGCGCCAATTCGAATACGTGCCAATAAATATCTCTTTAATGTTTCTTTTTTTCCCGTCAGATGCTGACATGTGCAGGACTGTATTTGCCACAACCTGTTTTTTCACATGCATAATTATTGCTTTTTCACGAGTCACCACTCAGCCACACTTTTAATGACATTTATGTTTGCATTGAAAATATGTACGATTAAAAGGGGAGCTATGATCAAATTATCACAACGTTGTATTTAACGAGGTTTTGTTACTGATGTCTTTAAATTACATGCCTTCTCTTCTGCGCTTACTTTTTTTTCGGTTCTTCGTCATAATGTTCTTCCTTTGAAATTCTTAAAGAGCGAAATGCCTTATGAAACGATTTGAAGCACAGTGCGGAGTTCCGCACGGGTCGACTAGTTTTTATTAATTAAGATTCGCTAAAGATCATAAGTAATACTATGTGTTGAGTTTCTATAGTTTCTCAAATTTTTACTAAAATATTACAAAAACATTTTCAGCTTTTAAATTTGAAGTATTGCTTTTTATTTAGTTTCTTAAAGTTTTTTGGTTTCTTAGGCAATGGAACCACCTAAGTGGTCTTAACTCCCCCCCTACTCCCTCACCAACAGATCCCGCATTGCTGAGTCTGCGGGTACACAGATTTGAGTCTGCGTACAGGAGAATTAAATCTAAATGCCATCTCTACGCCATTTTAACCTAAAACCAAAAAAAAAAAAAAAAACTTCAAATATAGGATTACTATTAAGTTTCTTAGTATAATATCCATCGGCAAGAATGAATCTATGAAATTTCATATTCTATAGCACAGCTCTAAAAAAATCCAAAGAGAATGCACTTCAGAATTTATTTCTTATTCGATGAACAAATAAGTGTCAACGTTATTTTGGATTGAGATACGTATGATTAGTCTCGTCATTTCATTTACTCATGGGTGGGGGGGGGGGGCAAAGGGAATACTCTCGAAAATGTCATAAAAAAAACAATAAAATACCTGCAATGAAACTTTTGCATTTGTACAATGCATATATCTGAAAATCCGAAGGGGAGGGGAGGGGGGCAATTCCCGCCTCCCTTAATGACGGATGTGTGTAAAAATAGCATTTGCAGTGTTTGTAATTTGTTCCATATTCAACTTTTATTCAATTACCCTTTCATGAAAACGAATAGAGTTGGAAATACAGATGAAATAAAGCAATAATCTGCATTTTGAGCCCCCTCTTTGCCCCCCTCCCCATAATTCCCAAACAGAAATAGACATTGAAATGTCTGAGAAACACGTCAAAAATTAGTATTTTGACCCGATTAAGCCCGTCATTTCATTAACATGGGGGGAGGAAGGAGGGGAAGCAAAGGGAATGTACTCAAAAAATGTAATTTTAAAAACAATAAAACACGAACAAGGAAGCTTTTTCATTTGTACAATGTATGTCTCAAAAATGAGGGGGGGAATACCCCCCCCCCCCACAAGACAGATCTTTGTAAAAAATATTACTTGTAATATTAGTTATATGTACCATATTCAACTTTTATTCAGTTAACCTTTCATGAAAAGGAATAGTGTTGGAGATACAGCTGAAATAAATCAATAATCTGCATTTTGAGCCCCCTCTTTGCCCCCCTGTAACTCCCAAACCCGACGCTCAAACTCTTTGGACTTTTTGGTACGTTATCTTCTCATGATACTGAACAATTTGGTATAGATGCACATTTTTTTTTTTTTTTTTGAATGTCGGGGTTCGGCCCTTTTTCGACCTAATTTGACTGGACTATAAGTAAGTTATGGTATTCCCACCAAAACACCTTTGATAAATAATACATAAGATGATGAGATGTTGACGTAAAGTTTTTTTAAAGAAGCGAAGAACAACTTTAGCACCAAATTTGTTTACAGAATGTGGTAGGTAGATAACTGTTGGGGGGGGGGGGGGATCGGCTGAGATAGGCCAAAAAGAAAATCGTGATGCTTATGTAAGTGAAAAACTACTGTGCTAGATAAAAGGTCGTGGTCAGAAAAGTTTGGGAAACCCAGCAAATCAAGAGATAGGAAGATATGATGCAATCAAGAGTAGGAAGCATCTTCGTACAGGTAATTTATGTGTTGGTCAGAAGACGTTATAAAATATCAAATTATATGGATATGATGGAAAAAAAAAAGTAAGAGTATGTAGGTTAAATTACTTATGTAGACAATAAGCAATGCATGCATTGTGATGAAAATTTTGAGAAGTCCTGAAGAAAAAGCAAAGAGTTAAGCTTTTTAACCCCTTTACCATCTTATTATTTTCAAAAAAAAAAAAAAAAAAGTCATAAAAGTACCTATTTTTTAATTCAAGAAAATTGTATAAATAAAGATGCTTGTGCATTGTACAATATACGTACTAATTTTTTGTTTCGGATTTTTTTTTTTTTTGCTTGAACTTTATTCCCTAGCCAAAAAATATCACGCGCACGAATAAAAGGAGATAAATTCTCAGCCCGTGATTTTGGCTAGCGGAGTGGGGTTAAATGAACTCATTGTCCATTATAAAAGGAAATTGTTGCTCTGATAAGAAAAGTTTGCGGAATCATGATCAGGATCTATTTTTTTTTTAAAGAGAAGAAAAATCCTGTGTTTGAAATTACCAACTAGAGAAAAATGAATTCATATTTTAGTCAAAAATGTTTGAGGACTCCTGGACTGGATTAGATGTTAAGTGTGAAAAAACAGTAAGAGTTAAACTGCCTATACTCATAAAAGAAAAGTCATGCATTGGTCAGAACACTTTGAGAATCCCCGATTTAGACGAGGGGGGGGGGGGGAACTAAGAGTGTAAAACTTTTTTTTTTCAAATCCCTCACTGGCCGATGTTAAAGGATATGGTTGCACTTCAAGTATTGGAGGGTTTTTTTATTTTTTATTTTTTTTAAATAACACGCTATGGTTGGCATTTAAAAAACTTTCAGGAGTTCTGATTTAGATTTACAATTTAAAAAAAGAAGAAAAAAAACCTGTGAAAACAACAGAAAAAGAAGCTGTTGATAATTTTTTCAGAAATTTTTGAGGAATCCTGGACTGAATCAGATACAAAATGTAGAGAGAAGCAGAATGAAAATTCATACATTGGTCAGAACATTTTGAGAGAGCTTGGATTAGATGAACGTTAAACTAAAGGAAAACAAAAAGAAATAACTAAAAGAAGGATAAAGCTGTGTTAGATAAATTCATTTTCTAACTTGATAAAAAGCAATTCATATTTTATGAAAAGACATTAAACTTTGAAGATAACCCTCATTGTATTCGGTTTGATGAATATCTCCCTAAGCTTTCACTAAAAGCAGACTTAGTAGTTTTTGAAATTGTAATATATGTTCTGCACTTAGTTTCAAGAAAGTTGAATTTGAGTAATTTGTATTCGCTTGTTTTATATGTGACTCTCTAATTTCGTTTTGAAATTAAAAGCAAAAAAAAAAAGGATAAATTAATTCAGGTAATAGGATTTATTCACATAAAAGAGAAAATTCACTACGATTATGTATACACATATAAAGCAGAGAAATGATGTAAATATGAGCACAAATCTCTGTCCAACATAAATGTGTAGGTGTATGTTCCGATATAGTTGCAATTTTAAAACTTCTTTTCCTGATGAATTAAAAGTATTTCTTGGTTCACCTAACATTAATTTCTGTATGTTTTTCATTACGAAACCCAATGAATAAATAATAATAAATGTGAAAACAACGAGAACGTATTAGTAAATTGAAGATAGATACATAATGTCCAAAACGGGGAGGGGGAACAAAAACTGATTAACAAATTGAGACACGAAGGAAAAATATACTTACTATACTACCGTGCTAAGCGCAAAAGTTGTATCTGCGGATGAGTTCAAACTGAGTAAATGCCATTTCACGTTTTGCGCTTCCATGTATATGATTTAGATGCAACTTTTTCAAAAAAAAATATTTTCCATTATCAAATGACCATAAAATATCGTATTTAGATGAAATTTGTGACAATGAACCTCTTGGTGACTGTAACTTAATTTTCATAAAAAGTGCAGTTACGACTTTTTGTGCTCAGCACGGCAGAGTAGCCAATGAAAAAACTCCACGTTACTACGTTCATATCTATTTTATCAATGAATTTCTCGCTACAAAAATATTTTCTCGACAATGTATTTTGCACGTATGTTAAAAAAAAAAATGCTCCAACACTTGAATTCACGAAAATAAGTATTGAATTTCATAATGTGATTTTGAATTTGAAGGCATTAGAAATCCCCATTAAAAATGAATCAAAAAGCAAATAACTCGAACGTGAGGGCCAGTAAAATATACACTCTCCGAAAAAGAAAGTTAAATACCCATCCTAATAATAATAATTAAGAGCATTAACAACATTTTTTTTTCTACCCACCGCAATTCGCAAGCGAGCTGATTAAATGTTCGCATGGAGGCTAAAATATGAAGCAATCCCCGGCAAAAGCAGTATGACAACCTTTTGCAGAAAAACAACTTCAAGGACTCTTTCTCAAATGACTGGTTGTTTAGAAAGTAATTATCCCAAATAACCCTGGGAGGGTGGTTTAATTAAACTCATTACGTGTTATGTCTTAGCTAAAGTCTGAACCGGAATACGCTAGATTCGAGTGTGATTATTCCCCCGAGTTCTTCCTTATGCTCATATGATTAAACGCGTCCCGAAAATCCCTCACCTTTGGAAAGGAAAACGTAATCGACTTTAATGTCGCCACTCCGTTAAACACAGGTTGATAATTTGACTTTTATTAGCTAATATATCTATACGTATGCCTGCTGTATATGCATCTGCTCGCGAACATAAGAATATACGGCATATCAATCGGAAAACCACGGGGGCATTTACATATTTATCCATTAAAACTCTTTTTTTCTTTTTTTAATTTCAAATGAATGCATTTTTATGAGTTTAGTCTTTCAAAGGAGAAAATTTTACCGCCACTTTGAGGAGTTGGTTTGCAGTTTTATTTGAAGTAGAATCAAATGTTCGATAAGTTTTAAGACAAAACTTCAAACAAGAATAAATAGTCGTACTTTTGGTGTTCTACGTAAAACTACATTTTTAAAACGGCAACAAAGCGAAATTAAATAATTTTCATGAATTTCTATTGTATAGTCACAATTCGTCTTTATCAACATTTTGTTGTTAAAGACTAATTGTAGCTTTTGTTTTATTTAAATGTTAGTGCAGTGAGAAATGTTATAGAGTTATGGAAAAAAGAGCTTATTGAACTGATATGTTTTAAACCTTACAAAGGAAATATACCTAAAGGTTATAGTCTGCCTCTGACATGTCGACATCCGATCCGCTGAGTGTGTAACGATTTTTTTTAAAAAATAAGGGTGATGAAAGTCGGTTTTCTCTGCAACAACGTTTATCGACCACAGGCCAATGTAAGAGTTTGTCCTCTTCCAATCCAAACAAAAATGAGCTCGCTCAAGGTCAAGCATCAAGCTACCAGAGGCTACACAATAAAACTCTACTGTTGGAAGCTTTTAAAATCAAAATAATTAGAAACCAAAACTGAGAGAAAAATACTAATGATTTTCTTTGGTTCATCTTTTATCTGGTGAAAAACAATATTTTAAACCAAATTTGAAATAAAAAGGGTATACAAGTGGTTCAGAAATAGAAGAACCCCTTCTTCAAAGCGTAGAAATAAAACAATGACAATTGCTTAGCTCCGTAACCAGTGTCTGCAAATTTCCATAAAAACTAGTTCTTTTGAAACTATAAAAAACCATGTAGTTGTGTGAAAATGGAGCTGACTATCAGATAATAAAGACGCTCCTGAATTATTTATGTAACACATACTTGCGGGTTTAACTTTAAATTGGTGCCATTGAATTTAAGAGAAAATACCTTATTTGGACATAGAGCTATATGGAAACCGAATGGTTCAGGAATTATCTGTGCTAATCTGAAACTATAGTTTGCTCTTTAGTGCCCTTTTTTGGGTTAAAAATATTATAAAGCATGAAAACATGACAGTTGAATTCTGTATAAGACCAGAACCGTCATTTGGCCGTCACTGAACCGTCATTATCCAGAACTGCATTTGGCCGATTGGGGAGGGGGGGGGGTCGATTACTACATAATACAGTCTACGCTCCTTAGAACGACCTCCCAATACTGAGACCCTTCCGTTATGGCGACGGATGCACAAAAAGTTCCTTCTGCTATTCCACAGATACAATGCTGTTTTAGGATCCATTAAGCGCTCATTTGAATATAAAGTCCAAAATAAAAAAGTTTGAATTTATTTGTCAAATTTTCAAAACTGCCTATTCGAAAGCAAGTATTCAACAATCTCATGTTCCTTAAAGGTAAACTATTTCCACTGAAAAGAGCTAGGGTAACGGCACCAGTAAAAGACAAGGGTCCAGTAATAGATAGTCAAAAGTTTGAATTTAAATAATAAGAGTTTTAGACGGGTAAAACTGATGATGATGTGGTCCATGAATATGGCGCAACCATTTAGTATTATCAGAGTGAAATTTATGAGCCAGTATGTAGAATTTTAACTGTATAAATATTATATATTTTTTGTAGTTGTTTTCCTTCACCATAATATGTTCTAACCAGGAAACCGTACGATTTTTTAGTAATGAAAAAAAAATTAAATTAGTATAGTCAAATGCCCATACGTGGGACAATATCCTAACTTGGGACAGTTTGCCGAATTTAGTTTTGAAGACTGGCACGCCAGTTGGCATTTCACCAGTAAGAAATAAATAGTGTTACAGAATAAATGAATAATTATCTTATGAGAATATGTGAGTTGAACTTTGATGCATCAGCTTTATGGGTTATTTTTAAGATTTTGAAAATTTCGAATAAATATGCGATTTTTCAGTACGGAAGTAACTTTGGTTACCTACGATAACCGAGAAGCATTAGAATGAATTTGTTTCACAATTCATTTTTACCCAACTAATTCATTTGAACTTATTTATTCATAAATTTTTGGAAATGCAAATACGCTCCTAACTTAGGACACTGTTCCATGTTAGGATACCAAGGCACATAAAAAGTCTCTAAGGAATATTGAGGAAATAAAGTGTATAATTGTAATAACAAAAATGTATAGACATAAAATTTAATAAATTGAGGGCTGTTTTGGTGACAATAAATGTGTCATACCATAACAAGACAGAACAGTTGTCATTGTTAAAAAAATTTGAATCTGTTGATGAGCAGAGAACGTTTTTCCAAAATATTACATATATTAGTTCTACTAATTGAAATGAGTCTCAAGGTACAGATGAGGCTAATTTGTTTGCAGTGAAGTTCAAGTATTATGCAGGAATGAAAATAAATGTGAAAAAATATGAAATAAGGAACATGCAGAGCTAAAAATTAGCTGTGTTAATAATTATTTGGGTTCACCGTTTGCTTTCATGCTTCCAAATATAGAGGGGGAAAGCAAAAATGTTACATTCAAAAGAATTAAGAACGCTTGGGAGATAGTCAATGTTTTCAGGGGCAAGCGTACATTCTGAAACCATTGAAAGAATACAAGATCGTATTATTTCCATCTAATGACATTTTTTTCTTTATTGGGTTGTAAAATAAACTTCTTCAAAATGATAGTTGGTGTCTTAAACTATTATCTATTGTTAAAAATATGAAAAAAAGATCAAAATAATAAGAGTCCCAAGTTAGGAAGGGGGGTCCCTAACTTGGGACAGTAAACATTTTTTGTTTTATTTTTAAAGGGACATATCTATACATCTATACTTTGTCTTGAGGTGAAGTACTAAGGCACATCCTAAAAATAAAATACTTCGCTCGAATGGAAAACATATGATTAATATGCTACTAAAGGTAACAGTTCAAAACTATGGGCACTTGACTGTATAGTATTTGAAAGAGTATAATAAAACACTTTTCTGGAAGCATAAAGTATTTACCCTCGTATCTCCGTTAGTAGTAAGGTTTTTAAAGTTTGCCGAAATTTAAGAAAAGTCGCTAAATTAAGAGAATTTCAGTGAGTAAGGGGAAATTGCTTTGCAGATAGGCCTACCACATGCAGACGATGAAATCATTGCAATTGATCGGTATTTTTAAATTCTCGCCAAGTTTGGCGTTCTTCCTAAAATCGCTCCTACTAAAGTTCGAAACGACGTCATAATCTTTGAAAATTTACATTGTACATCAAGCCTTTCTCTCAAATATTAAAACTTTTTTCGAAACCTTAATATTATTATTATTTTCAAATTGAATTTAAATTTACATCTTAAGCCTCTACATGCTTGCGTGGGATATAACTGTACCCATTTGCCTTGTAGGTGAGGAAAATTGACACAAATCCCATTTTGTTGTAAAATAGCAACTTAATTTTAGCTGTCACCTTACTTTGGTTTTTGTATAATTATAATCTTAGTTATGCCATGACTAAGCCAAAAACTTGAAAATCAGAAGAGGTTCCTCTGCTAAAAATGATTAACTGATATTTTTTGCGTCAATCTGCCTCTCTTTCCTTCTATACGATTTCATCAACTGCAGAGCTGATGCAAAAGTAATCTTATACGGTCTATATGTCTTGTGGAACTTCATTAATCGTCGGGGAACAAATGCTTATCAGAGATCTTAAGATTCTGTGGAGAGGGACAAGGCTGCCCATAAAAAAGTTCTGTACAATTATGGATTGAAACAGTCTGTATATAACAATGCTATCTGTGAAGAAAGCTAACCTAAAAATCCAAGTTGAATGAAATTGTGCGTAAGTACAATAAACTTATAAAATTTACAAAGTTGTAACTGTTCAAAAAGATTATCTGTAGACTATATGCATATTGAAATATTGTCAATAAAAAAACGGGCAACATTTCAATGGTTTTAACACATATCGCTCACCTGTCACAATAGTGGCAAACTTCAAAAATTTGAAAAAACAAAATAATTTTTTTATCTGAAACTTGAATTTAATACCTTTATTTTACCCAGAATACGCAAAAAGTTTATTTATATAAATAGTGCATTTGGCGTATGAATATAACAAAGAGTAACATATCATTTCATTTCACAATTTAGGAGAAAGATTTTCGAACTTAAAATATACACTATTCATTTTGACTATAAATACCATGATTTTTGCACATTGATTTTAAAACGAACTTTGTAAAGCATTTATTTATAGCGATTAAAACGTAATTCGTTCTAATAAGAACAGCTTTATTATAGTTGTAAAGAGCGTCGTATTTAGCCCTTAATTGATTAGCTGGGGTGCCTTACAACCTAGAAAAAATTTTAATCTGGAATATTGCTTTTTACTTGACTAGATTGCACTGTGAGTCCATCAAGATTTTCTTCAAGCCAAGTAACAAGTGACTGAGCATAATAAAGGAGTTTACGTTTAGGGCAGTCGATCATTTTGCTCCCCTCCTAACTAAAAGTGTTATAATTTTTCCTACAGTAACTTTAACTTTTTTTTCTGATACTCGTCGTTATAGTTATTTTATATTTCAATCAAGTATTTTCATTCATACGTATATGACGAAGTTAATTTATAATTTTGTTTTAGAATTATTTTATGATAAAAACTGCAAGATCTCTATGCTTCCAAACAAACGTTTTGCAACAGCTACATGCTATTTTTGACATGAGACTTCATATCTACTATAGTTGAGGCAAACCTAACCTGGCATCATTAAGAAGGCTACGCAAATTCTAATCACACAGCATTATGACGCTGCCAGGTTAGGTTTTCCCCATCTGTATGTGTATGTACACTTACGGCTCTGTTTCAGCTGTATTTATATAAATAAATAACATAAAAATCATTGTAATTTTTCTTACTTTAATTTTCTAAATTTTGTGCAGTACAAAAGGAATGCATTTTTGTGTTGCGTACACCCCACCTCATCACTTGCACCCCCCCCCCCCCAAAAAAAAACCCCTCTTAAGTTAAGGGTTAAAACATGAACTTTCAACTAATCTTGTATTGTTTATGCGAGTATAAAGGGCTCAAGCGACCCTCTTATACTAATTTCATTGCGAGGAGCTAAAAATGCTCCCTGTAAACATGATACAAATGCCAGCAATTTCCATTGCACATTTGTTACTTAAATACAGCACACTTTGCACAATTTAAACTATATTATCTTTATATTCAATTCATAACATTATAGGTATGATGCAGTCAAATATTACGTATAATAGTAGTCAACTGTGAATTAATCAGCCAAGCAGTGTTTCAGTCAATAATTAAGCTGGCAATTATTTCGCATCGTACAATCAATTACCATGAATGTGCTTAGTGTAGTCAACTACTGTGTTTAAAATTTACTAACAAGCATCTTATAATCAACTACTGTGCATAATATTGTAAGATGGATTAACAGCATTTAATAAGTATTTACGTTACTAATTTCAAAAGTTAATAAGACATTCATGTTTATAAATTGTTTTTCATTTGTAAGGATTCGAAAAAATAAAAAGTTTAATTATTTCAAATGGATTTTATTTATTTATTTGCTTATTTTTTTACGTTATATATGCATGAATGTTGTTGATAAGTTCATTTAAAAAGCTGGCTGACACGTAGATGTTTCTGTACATGTTTGTAATCTCTCTTGTTTACAACTACAACTGAGTAACACGAGACATTGTTTTATATTTCTCCTTTGAGATGAAAGTGATACTAATATCGATATTATTGAAAAAAATTTCAAAGTTTATAACACTCGTCCTCGATTATATTTTTTAACAAGTTTGTTGATTTTTGTGTTTAACTTTTGTGATGAAAGTGTCACTAATATCGATATTATTGAAAAAATTTCAAAGTTTATAACACTTGTCTTCGATTGAATATTTTTTATCAAGTTTGTTGATTTTTATTAATCTTATAACTAATAAATATTGAAATTTGAAATCGAATTTTAGAGATATGAAAAATGAACAAAAAAACTAACAAAAAAATCAATTCATGATATTTTTTTAAACATTTATTTAATTATTTTTGTGGAAAATTACAATCCGAAACCAAAGTGCCAATTGTGTTAAAATAATAAATCGAGAGAGTATTAAATGTATTAACCTTATCGGAAATAAGAAACATTGAAAGAAAAAAAGAACTGAAACACGTATAAAAGATAAATGACTATTATGTATTGAAATTACATGTTCTACTTTCTTATCTAGAGAAGACAATGAGAAAACGCTCCTTTTCAATAATGGATGTTTTTTTTTTTTTTTTTTTTTTTGTAGCTTACTTTTTTGCATGTCTTATTACCCATGCCCGCTCTCCCATGCAACGTGTGTTTAAAATATACAGTAAACTCCCGATTATCCGCGGATTAGGGTGACACGGTAACCGCGGATAAGCGAAACCACGGATAGTCCGAATTATAGTTAAAAAACGATATTGGTGTATACAATAGCTAAAAAATATAGGAGTAAATCTCACAAATGCATTTAAGTAGTAGATAAAAAGAATAACATTGATTGTAAGAAATATATGTAAAAGCTAAAATCAAACAATAATATAATCATAAGTCACCACTGTTGAAGAAAAAAAATGTGAAAAGATTCGCGGATAATCCGATCGCCGATAATCGGGAGTTTACTGTAATGCACTATCGCGTTCAAAACTTACTCAATGTTTCTAAACCCTATGCATCAACCTTTCCTAAAGCGCGGCATGATAATAACACATTTAAAACGTTTCATGAAAACTGATTGCGAGTACTTTAAAAACGCTTTAGTTCAAAAAACATCAAAAAACCTTCGAAAAACGCGAAAGTAATTTTGCATTTAAGCCCTTAAGAAAAGCCCTCGCTCGGTTGCAAACACCGCTTCCGTATCAATTCCAAGCCCTTCAATAAGTGAGACAAACAGCTTTTAAATATTAACAGTTTTATTTATTAAAATGGTGAACCGTTGATGATGTTTAATTAGTATCTAAAACTGGGGAATACCGCGCAAGCAGGGGATTTAACGTCATACAAGAGGGAAGCGAAGTTATACCTGCTACAAATCTCAAAAATGGATCCATTTGTAAAAAAAAAATAAATAAACACGAAAAGAAACGAGTCAAAACCTGGAAACTTTTACGGGTTTATTCTCTTACTTTAACAAGACTAAATGGTCTTTGCACCATTTGCAGTTAAGTCTTCTATAATTCACTCCGCGCATAAACGAATGCTCAAGAGACCAATTATTTCAATCAGAGATATGCGATGAAAACATAGAAACAGAAAGAAAATCGTCTCTGAATAATAACACTGAATAGGTTTTTAAAAAAAGCTTCGCTGAGTTTTGGTTGAGGAAGGAGATATTTTTCGTTTTTGGAAGACAACGAAAGTATATTTTAACAAAATGAATTCTGCACTAATGAAGTGGGATTATATCTACACTTTAATACCTCGTCGGGACGTTTTGCGGTTTTTAGATGTTAATCACGCTATGTATTTTGTGCGTTCAGTGAGCTAAATTTTAAACATTTTGTTTTAATAGGCGTGTAATTGCAGAACCCCTTGAGTTTTAAAAAACTGTTAAGTTAGTAGCAGGTTTTGTAATTAAGACCTTTTTATGGTTGTAAGTACACAAAATATAATCTTTGTATACTCCCAAACATATCGTTGCCTCAGAGCGACGATTAACATAATACGTTAATTTTTGGAAGTAAGTTGTTGTACATATTCAATCAATTTGTTTTTAAATTTGGTACAATAAATAAGAAGATTGTTGCATTGCAAAAAGTAATTATTATATCAAGTGTAAACAATATTTATTACATGTTTCTATAATTGCAGTCAGGGGCGCTCCGAACATAAATTTTTGGGTGGACGGAAATTATCAATTTGGAGAATGGAACTTCAAATTTTGCCAAATGATAAAATACTAGTATGCGCATATACGTTCAAATAACGAAAATAGATTTTCAGGCAATACAATATTGCATATATGTCCTCAAATTTACCGAAACATCAGACGAAATTTACCGAATGAGGAAATGTTTTGGGGGTCACAGTAACCTCCCATCGGGATCTCATCGTTGAACTGTCGCTGGTTCAAGCCAAGTTATTTGAGCTCCCCTTTTGTATTTTTTATCTGTAAGTAACTTACGTTTTATAAAATTTATGAGCAATTTAATGATAGATTACTATATATTAGTTTTCAACCTAGTGAGCTCCTGAAAAAGAATCCATGCAAAATAAATTATTGTTGTGCTTCATAGCGTAATCAAACTAATTCACGAACGACGCAACACAAATGGTGAATAAATATGTGATAAAGTTAGTTAATTGAATCAATTTTAAGACAGACACTATTTTACTAGATTTAACATGCTGGTCTCTCGTTTGGCCCTTATCAAAACATTGATCTTTGCCATTAAAAAAAGCTGAGAGTTCAATAGCTCGTGTTATAATTTCAAAGCAAAAAAATATAAAAAGCACTTTTCCTTGTGCTCTTACCTGTAAACGAACTCTTGAAAATAAATCAGCCTGGTTGTTGGAAACATGAGGTAAATAGAAATGCATTGCACTACCACACGTGTGTTGATTTTTAAAACTAAACCATTGGTGAATGACGCCGGGCATTTTAGGAAGTCATGCTTAGGGTTCCGTCTGCTTCAAAACAACAGCGCACGCGTTAAACAAAACAACAAAAAAAAAAAACTGCCATTCGTTTCGGACGTGTGTACTTTAAAACCAATTGAAAATAAGAAAAACTAGTCGACCCGTGCGGAACTCCGCACTGTGCTTCGAATGGTTTCATAAGGCATTTCGCGCTTTAAAAATTTCAAAGGAAGAACATTATGAAGAAGAACCGAAAAAAAGTAAGTGCAGAAGAGAAGGCATGTAATTTAAAGACATCAGTAACAAAACCTCGTTAAATACAACGTTGTGATAATTTGATCATCGCTCACCTTTTGGTTGTACGCATTTTCAATGCAAGCATAAATATCATTAAAAGTGTGGATGAGTAGTGAGTGACTCGTGAAAAAGCAATAATTGTGCACGTGGAAAAACAGGTTGTGGCAAATACAGTCCTGTCCATGTGAGCATCTGACAGGAAAAAAGGAAACATTAAAGAGATATTTATCGGCCCGGATTCGAATTGGCGCCATTCTGATTAACAGCCCGACACCCCAACAAACCTAGCAATTGCGCCTTCCTTTTCGAAAGCTATTCATTGAAGGAATGCGTAGAAAAAAACAGCAAAAACGCTTTTTGCCGAAAAAAATAATAAGATCATGCTTCTATGTTTTGTTATTAGCCAGCATGATACGATTAAAAATTATTCGTAAAGCATGGAATTTGATTAAAGAATGACGAAGATCTCACGTAGCGATTGAAACAAACATTCTAGAGAAGTAATAAATTAGATTGAAAATAAGTGTTTTTATCTTTGAATATGAACTATTTCACATAGAAGGCTGCTTTAACCGTTACGGCTTAAATGCCTGCAACCAGTTGAACTGAGTCCGTTTTTTAAGTGTATTTTTTCGAACGTAGATAAATTGTATTGTTTTTTTCAGCCAAAATCAGAGGAGTAGAAAATGATTTCTTACTAATGAAGTTGATAATAATTTTAATGTTTTATATCGTATTCGAATAAATAATTAAAGGTTTACTGGGTCAAAATCGTAGTTTGAATTTGGCGTAGTATTTTTTCCTTTATACAAAAGGTCGGACACAGCTATTAGAAAAATCTACATTTCAGCATACAACGAAAATGTTTTTCTGCACAAAAAGGATTTCCATGAGGTAAATCTAATACTTCTTTGTGCTTACATTATGCTGAGTGGTCTAGATGAAGTCAAAGCTTAAAAAAAAGGGAAGAACACTCTTCGATTAACAATCAACTTATCCGAATGATAACTGTAGCCTGCATAAAGGAGTCGAAACGCCAAGTAGCATTCCCATTACATTTATTTTATTACGTGTGTTATCTGCTGTATGTTATGCATACATGTAATGTGTAATATTAATCAAAATTTGCTATTATGTCGGACAGCTCGAGCTTGCCCAAAGTTCATTTAGTTTATAGCTGAACGCTCTACCGAAAAGAAACTTATCAATTTAACCGAACATCTAAGTCCAGTGCTTTTAAGCTTTATCAAAAAAAAGAAAAAAAAAAGAAAAAGAAAAAAACACACACAGGTTATTTCTTTTTTTTTTTTTTTTTTCTTGCCGAAAGCGTCGTAAAAAATTGGATTAGAACTTTGGTTTAAAAAAAAATCTGCATAAGAACTGCAGGCTGTATCAAGGTTTTGAAACAGCAAGGGGCGTTTCCGAAAACTTGATTTTTCGACCGTAAGTCTATTTTTCGTCATTAGTCAGCCTGACAAGTTTTAAGAGGGGAATAATATATGAGAGGGGAATAATATATAAGATTAGATATTGAAGAGAAATGTTTTAATTTTTGCAAAATTTTTACAATTTGATTCTGCAGGCTTCTTGAAGAGTTATAACATAGATGGCAGCACGTGTTCATCATTTAACAGCACGGTTAAAATACAAAATAATTTGAAATAAGCTCTTTTTTAAGCGTAGCTTTTCGAATGTAGTAAAAATGTGATAGGCTATTTGTTTTTTACAAAAAGAAGAAAAAAAAATGTAGTTTACCCTTCAAATTGAGGTAGTATTTTTTTTTATTTGTACTAAGAGTCAAAAAGTCATTAGAATCTATATTTCAATATACGATTTATAATTTTTTGTGAACAAAAAGCAATTCAATTGTAGTCTGAAATCTTAAACCTGATACTTATATTTTCGCTTACATTATGTTTTAATTTTCTTACTAGAGCCAAATCTTAAAAAAAAAAAAAAATCCCTTATAATTCAGAAGTAATTTAGCACAACGTTACATCAAGTTTTCATAATAGCAAGGAGCGTTTCCCTCTCATTTATTCTATTCCCTCATATTTGTTATTCGCTTTATGTGCATGCAATGCGCGATATTTCTCGAATTTTTTGAGGCAGATTGTCCGGACGTGGGCCCGAACGCTCATTCTCCAGGTTACGAGGAGAACGCTCAGCCGATTAAACTATTCAGCTCTGTCGGTCACAGTGCAAGTTAAAGTTATAAGTTTAACCGAAAACCTCATTCTGGTTCTTTAAAAAAGGTTTTTCGGTTGAAATAAAAACAATTTTTAGACCGTGGGTCTATTTTTCGTCAGTAGCCAGCACCATAAGCTTTAAACTAAGGTGTAAATCAAAGAAATCGATCAAGAACTGAGGAAAATCTGGCGTAGAAACAAAAAACAGGCTATAGAAATAATATATAAGGATTAGGGTTGCTGAAATCAAGCATTGGCGAAGCAAATTTTCATCGCAAAGCGTCATTGCTTGTTTACAGTTTTGCAAACGCGGTGCATACCATGACCTAGAAGAGAAACTACAGGGGCTAAGTGCAAATTTTTAGAAATGGAAAGCTTAAAAACGCGATTATTGGCCACATTTTTTTCTACGTTAGGGTATAAAGGGTGGAGCTCAGAGATTGTCCCAGATTGAGTTTTTTGAAAAATAGATCGAAATTGATTGCTCCTCAACCCACCAGATATTGGATATTGAAGTTCTAAAAACGCAATTGTACACTAACTTTGAAGATTGAACGTGAAGACAGTTCTGGAGTTTTTCCCCTGGAAATTTTTTCGAAAGTGATGTTGAAAACCTCAAGCAACATTCTATGGTATTAGGAGGAGGGGTATAAAGGTATCCCACTTAAAGTTTTCGTAAGTGCAGTTTTAAAAATCCAAGTTTTCACTCTTTCTGATGATATTAGAGGAAAGCGGTTCAGGGGGACCGTGCTTAAATATTTGCCGAAATTGTAGTCTTAAAAAAGCGATAGTGAGACCATATTTGGTAGGTGTTCGGGGGCTCTTCTTTTTTTTTTTTCAATTCTGTGAAATTGAAGGCTTGGAAGTGAAATTGAAGACTCTCCGTAATGATTTTGACGGGGGAGGAGGCTTCGAAAGCGTATTATTTTTAAGACTTTCTTACTTAGAGTCGAACTAGGATAAAAGAAAAAGAATGAAAGAAATAAGACGAGGCGGGGGGAAGGGTGGGGGGGCAATTATCTGACAAATGAGCTGTAACTCTTAAACATTTTTCATTTAGAAATTTTTTTTGAAGAAATTATATATATATATATATATATATATATATATATATATATATATATATATGAGATTTTCCCCCAACGTTATTATTATTTTCTAAACTAATTCACTTTGTTTCCTCAAGGGGGGGGGTACATGGACCAACGGCACTTCCCTCTGATTGCGACACTGGGGTGAACCCGAAGCGGAAACGGACCACTTCATTTTGTAATAGGTAGGATCAACGAGAACGTGCGACTTTTCTGCTTGCACATTCCCGCTCATTCTACCTATTACAAAATGAAGTGATCCGTTTTCGCTTCCAGTTCACCCGCCCTCTCTCCGTGGTCAAGCTTTACATAAACTGATTTATGTGGTTTGTCATGTGGTCCAACCATAGTGAGGGAGGCTACTATAGCCTTACATAAAAATGGAATAATAAAGACCATTGTTTACCAAAGCTCAGTAATATTTCATCTTTCTCTCCAGCAGATTTACAAACGCGAAGTAAGTGGTTTGAACTTTTTTTATTTCTTATGTGAAATAATACTAAAAACTTTTAGCGGTGCAGTTTTACCTTCCCTGCTATTAGTCCAGTCAATAGATACATTTTACCTTACAAAAAATGGGGTCAAAGATTTATTTTTTTTAAATTTGTACATATTGATGCCGACATGGGAAAACCAAGTTATCCAACACGAAAGACCCCGGGAGAACTTTTGGGGGCCGAAAAACCTCAAAAATTTATGACTTTTTTTGTTTTTTCCAAAATATCTCCGAAATGGTTCAACTTAGGAAAAAATATCAAATACAAAGTTTAAAGAACATTAAATTTCCTACAACTTTCGTATTTACAACTTTTTTGTAGCACAAATAACAAACTTGCTATAGCTCTTTGAAAATAGGCAGTTTTCCTCCACTCCGCAAAAAAAAAAAAAAAAAAAAAAAGCATTCACACCGAAAAAAAAGCATCACAATTATTAGAACTCGAATAGAAACTTTAGTTTCAGAGAGTTTATCGACAGTTTGAGTTTCCTGCTCCTTCTCCAGTGCTCACGGACTAACATTTCCGGTCTGACGTGGGTAGTCTTCATCAGACTCCAATATTGCAATTTGTAACTGGACTACACATTATATACATTAATTTGAGGCATATAATTCGTACATTCTAGTCTAATTATTACAAACAAAGATACGATCTTTAAATATTAATGTGAACGAATGAATATTAGGCAGCTAATAAGCAGAGCTTGACTAACTAAAAGTGAGGCCCAAGGCCCATAATAATTTTGAGGCCCCTGAAGACTATTATTTAAAAAACGTGTGTATTTTTTGTATAGTTGTAATGTCATACATAATTCTTTAAGTAATTTGGGGCCCCTTAGGAAGAGGAGGCCTCAGGCCCAGGCCTAGTAGGCCTGTGCGGTAATCAGGCCCTGCTAATAAGCAAACAATCAACACAATCATGCATCCTATGTTGATACAATAATAATAAAGCTTCCCCCCACCGCTCATGAACTAATATTTCGGATCTGATAGAGGTAGTCTTCAACAGACTCCAATATTATTTGATTTATATTTCAGTTTGTAATTTAATTACATAATCTACACATTCATTGAAAGCACATAATTCGTACCATCTTTTCTAACTATTACAAGCGAAAATGCGATAGTTGAATATAAATGTGAATTAATAAATATTAGGGTGCTAATAAGCAAACAATAGACACAATAATGAACAAATGAAGGTACAATAGTAATGAGTAATGAACACTTTGAAAATATTCTGCAGAAACTGACGTTTTAAGGAATGAAAAACCCAAAAGAATTACCTTTCAAAATGAAAATCCAACTGTGGAAGTTTAATACGTGCATCTAAATTACAGGGAGATTCATTCGATCTTAAAGCAAATAGAGAAAAGACAACAAAATACGTTGTTTATCTTCTTCGAAGCCGTTTTGAAGGCCCAGGTTCTCCTTGTTCAGAATCTGTAGGGGGTAGAAAGAATCTGGTCCTTGAATTGTTCATCTCCTTGTTGCTGTGATTCCAAAAGCTCCTAGGACAAATCATCTTCTGCAGTCTCATCTAAAGATGAAATTTGTGCAACATTTTCACAATTTATGCCACTGCAGTGATTGCACATGCTGGAGCATTTCAAACCCACCTTACAAGAAGAACAGGCTCTAGTACAATTTTTCTTGCAGGTACAATAAGATACAATCTTCAAAAGAGTCTGAGGAGCTGAATCACTTTTCAAGTCAACAGGCAATAGACCTTGCATTCTGTGTTCCCAACCCCATTTCCCTAGATCAATTATGTTGCCCAACCAACTTAGAATTTGCTGGTTGCACCAATATGAATAATAACGTCCAGCATTTTTTTTTTTTTTTTGCACACTGGAGGTAGCCCTGCAAAATTTATTTTGACTCTGTATACTGGTTTTATAGAAAGATTAAATCCCAAAGTATCCAAAGATAGGTTCAAATACCTTACGTCACCTGTGTATAATATTTTCAAAATATTTTCTCCAGCTGCAGCTACGGCATCATGATGACTGATTGGATCCATAAATACTTCCCTAGCTTCCGAAATTTCAGGAATTTTTTTGACTATGTTGCACAACTTAATTTTGCCTTGGCCAAAGATTGCCGATGTCGTATCACACCCGCTAAACGCATAGATAAAAAGAATATTGCTGGGGTCAAACTTAAAGGATTTAGTGGGGGGAAAAAAACAAATCACAAGTATTCCCTCTTCCAGGTTTTAAAAAGAACAAGTTGCTGAAAGGCTGTCCTAAAGCTGTCATCAGCACCAACAGATCCATATCCTCGCCCGCTATAACAATCTTTTCCAACTTCCTTCACCTTTGAAAGAACTGCCTGGCTTCAATGTCACCCTCTTCGAAATACGTCTTAAGAATTTGGATAAGACGATTTTTGTTGTTATAATTTGCCAGAAATCTTTCTTGGGGAATTTAGCTTACCAAGTTAGGTTAAACCATTACTTCAAAGTAAGAGATTGATTGCTCATTGATATAGCATTTGTGACAGGCAGTGTGAATTGTCACTTCTTTTAAGTCCTTCAAAAATCACTGATGATCCTCATTTTGACGTTTTGCACTGCATCTCTGAAGATTTTCTATTCCCTTGTCCTTCACAATCCTTATTTCGCCTTCATTCAAACTGATTTTGCAAATAAAAAAAACATCTTGGTCAGGCGTAATCATTTCTACAAAAAAAAATTGTAATACAGAACACACAAATTGATAAAACATACTCTTGCTCGAACTCTGAAATGACCAATACGCGTAAACATCGCATTTGGAGGGAAAAAAAGGGATAGAATGGGGGTGTTTTGCTTATGTTAAAGGGAACAGAGGCTGATTTACCCTCAGCTGCGAAAGACAAATCATTTCCAAGGTCAGGCAGCCGGTGTTTCTCCTTTTTTCCTTCGTTATCCGATGCGCCTTTATGCACTTTGCTGAGGGGTTCAGAAAAGTGTGACTTTCAAGAAGCTGTAATTCGCTTGCTTTTCATGCTACAAAAATGTTGTAATGACAAAAGTTGAAGGAAATTTAATCTTCTTCAACATTTACATTCGAAATTTTTCTCTAGTTTTAACCATTTTTGAGATATTTTGGAAATACCACAAAAAGTCACAAATTTTTGGGGTTTTTCGGCCCCCAAAACTTCTCCCGAGGTCTTTCGTGTTGGATAACTTGGTTTTTTCATATTGGCACTAGTATATACAAATTAAAAAAAAAAAAATCTTTGACCCCATTTTTTGTAAGGTAAGCCCGTTTTTTTCTACCTATTGACTGGACTATATTGTTTACAAGAAAATTAAGCGTTCTATTTATCTCATGCTTATTATACCGTGGAGCAGGGAAACAACGAAAAATCCACCTTCTCCTAGAATCATTGACTGTAGCCTGTATTTCCAATCCTAGTATGGTACAGTATGTGCATTTAAAAACTGCTATGACCCCCGCCCGAAGATAAGTTTCCCTGAGGTAAACGGAAGCAGTTAAACTTTCCATACATCCCTTTTCTTTTCGAGACGCAGTATATTTTCGATGAACCGGTTCAAGTGGGAGTGGGGTAAATTGGTTGAAAGAGAATCCGGTTAAAGCGGAGAACAAAAAAATATTTATTATTGGGTTGGTTGAAGTTAGTGGAACGCTTGAACGTACCTGCTTTTACATTAAAAACCGTATTTGCAAACAAGTACAGAAATATTTTTATAATTTCAATTAAGTTTACTATTCTAAACTTTTAACAATAGTTATTTGATATATAATTTAGTAAAAGGTTAAACTGCATGGAAATGTTAGAGATACGAATCTTGCTGTCGTTAGGGAGTGCATTCAACTTTTAATTTTATTATTTATAAAGGAAACTTAAAACAAACCAATCATTCATCAGTTATAGAGCAAAACTCTTTATCACTCAAGTGCAACAATTAATTCATAGAAACATTTTTAGTTAGTTATTATCACGTAATCAGAAAAAAATAAATATTCAAAAGATAACTATTTTGATATTTCAATGAAACAAAGCGATACATTTTCTCGCTGCATTTGTGGTAAACAAAACTTTTTATTAAGTACATTTAGTCTAAATTTTACTTTCGTGTACATCAAAATTTTAGCTAGCAATCATACGTAGAGTTTTATCAGGACATTGCACTATAATGTGAGAAAGAAGTAACTAATGATAATCTTTCAAACTTTTTATCAACTGATGACTAAAAGAGTGAGAAAAATAGTCTTAGATCGAATTTCAAAACTCACATAATTATGAAGCATACTCTAAAGTACATAAACATCAATATTACTCCAGATTAATATTTCTTTGTATACCTGTATGACTTTTCTTTTATGACAAAAAATAGCCACAATCAAGGATTTGTTCAAAGTAAGTAAATTAATTTAATAACCTCCAAACAATTTATTATATTTTCCTCTAACAAAACAAATGAAATGAGAACATACCTAAACAGGACCTTAGGATGAAACACAAAACTTTCTCTAGTGGACAGCACAACGGACAAATTCCCATGGACGATGGAAGAGAAAAACAGAACTCCAAAAGAGCGATCTTCTTGTAGGGAGCTAGAGAACGAATGAGTGAGTCGGTTCCCATGGAAACTTCTATCCCCTAAGCAACCCCCAGAGAAGGGTGGACTAGTAACCTGCTCCCATAGCAAGCTTTGGAGATTTCAGTATCACCCCACTAAAGATTTCCTTGATCACAAGCACACTTTCCTTCCAATTTCATTTACGCTTTCACCAATGGTCTATTCTTCAGCAACTTTTTTCATTTCTGGAACCCCTTACAGGGCCTTAATTTGCGTACGGCGCCATGGCCTAGAAAATGCTGCTCGAGAAAAATCAGTTATTGATCTCAGAAGTATTCTGAAATTCAGATCTTTCGAAATTGGGAATCGGAATTTCTTATTTATTCTCAGATAAGAATCGAACTACAATAAAACAAGTTTAACAATGACTGGCATTCGACATTTGTATGTCTTCGACTATTTTTTATAACTATTACATATTACTACACCTGTGCATTTAATATTATTAAATGTAAACGTCATGCAGTTAGTTGGTGAATAAAAAACACAGAAAGGCAAAAAAAAAGTTTTTTTCTAATCGCCCGTTTATATTATTTTGGGAATATGCATATATGTAAATTAAATAAAATCAGCCCCAGTACAGTTCTTGCTAGTGTGTATTATTTTGCACATGTTAGTACTTCTCTGTTTGAATCCAATGCTAGAAGGAATTCGTATGAACACTTCTACCGCCGGAATGAGTACATAAACTTCTTTTTCTCCCTGAAGTCTGATTTTTTTTTTTTTTTTTTTGAAATTAACGGGAGCGGGGGAGGAGGGGTGCATGTCCTTGTTGAAACCGACTGGGGTGAAAATGTAATGATATTTCCTGTATGTATGCTACCTATAAAATATTTCCGATCAGCAGCGAGGAAGTTCGCTCTCAAGTACACACCTATTTTACAGAAAAGTCAGGAGTGCCCACCGGGGGCGGAAGGGAGGGTCCGTGGCGCAGTCTGCGCCATTGAAATTTTTAAGGGGGGTATTTTGACAGGGATTTGGATCTCATTATGGGGGGGGGGCTCTCATTCTGGGGGGATATGCCATCGCCCATGAGAGGGGGATGGACACCCCTCAGTGGGTTATGCTAGTTAATATCATAGCACACCATAGCGTATGTGATAACGCTATAAACCCGTTGCCCCTCATACACTGATTCAAAACTGGCTCGGGGATGTTTTTCTCCCATTTTTTTAAGATTGTTCATTGTTATTCTATTGATTATAAAAATAAATAGCTGTTTCTTATTTATTCTTTATTATTATTATTTTAATTTTTCGTACATTTTAATTATTATCTGTGGCAAAATTCATTTACACACTAAAAAAAATCCGAAACGTCACTAATTATTTCTGCGGAATGTTTCGGGATTTCCTAGGTTTTCATCAATTTCCTGTGACAATCAAGCATCTTTGTCAAAAAGTTTCCTGAATTGCGAAAAGTTGCACGAATGCAGATTTCTCACTGCTGTGACAAATATTTTTAGTTACCAGTTAACTGAGTGTATATATTAAGTGCATCGGTTTCAGTTCGACTATGGCCCGTCCAGATTGATTAAGCTACCAATGGGAATGAATAAGTCTCTGCATTCCGTAGCTTTGCAAAAGTTGCAGTCAAAGGAGAGGCTTGGTCCTTCCTTGCAATTCTGTCTTAGCCTTGGCCATAGTTACAATAATGCTTTCTTGGAAAATCAGAAATGTGCCAAGCAATTATTTTAATACTCTTTGAAGGTTCCAGATGCATGACTCGCTTTAACTGGAACGATTTCTGGTTTCTTCAGAATGATTCCAGAATAGCTTCCGAAAGGTTACTGAAATTTAGCGAAAATCGTTCCTGGTTTTTTTTTTTTTTTTTTTTTTCAAGATATGTTACAATGAAAAATTAGACACATTAGCAGTTCATTATTTTCCAGGAATGTTTCTGAATTGTTTTTACAGTGTAGGTAAAAAATAAAATGTGAGTTCCCATACAAGTTATTTTTAATACTAAAGTAATATTCGGTAATTACAAATGATTGACCAATGTTACACAGTACTGATTGAAATAACGACAAAAAAGCCCAAGATAAAAACTTTTGAAACCGGAATTTTAAAGTAATTTTCTAGTAATGTATTTTTTTTTAAAAAAATCTCAATAAAGTAAACTTTTATATTTAAAATCACGTTGTATAGGAAAATAATTGTGATAACTTCAGTGTTAACGAAATAACAAAAGTAACTTACATACATTTTCAGATAATAATTAATTTGAAATTGGCGAAAAATATTTAAAAATATAATAATTAAGAAGACGTACGAAACAGTTATTTTGTTTTTAAAATAAAAAAAAAACTATGTACAACCTGAAAAAAAAGAGATAGGGGAAATCACCTAGCCTGTATTGAACCTGCGTATGTGGGATTACACGTACGCTACGGAGCACTCAGTTGATAAAACTCGGGGTGCGTATTTTTCCGCTGTTAATAGACATTGGACGGAAATATTTTACAAGTATAGCATACCCACATGCAATACTACCACTGCACTCAGTTTTATCCGGATCGTTTTCTCCAAGGTCGCCCTCTCCCTGTAAATACATTTTAATTAATCTCTCACTTTCTTTAAAATGTCAATTCACTGTCAACAGATTTATTCGTAGAATAACCAGTTCGAGAATGATACAAAAAGTGCTTGCATTCGGCAGAGCGTAATAGCATCCAGCTGCCCTTTCGAAAACGTCCTGTTGTCTTTCGATTGTATCCACTTGTTCTTCATCGTTATCCTTGTTGCCCTTTAAATTTCAGCCAGCTGATCTTTACAGTCCGTTTACGCTGAACGTATAGATTATAGACCGCTCAATGTAGGTATTTTCCAACCGCAATAAGAAAATTCCCCCTGTTAGGAAAAAAATAAGGATCACTGTAGGTAGTGGAGCGCAGTAGCTCAATAGCTAATGAAGCTACTGACATTGACTTTAAATAAAGCAAAACATGTGACGAATTACATTTAAAAAATCACTAAACTTTCACGAAAACAAAATTTTAATTCCCAGACATTAAATGTGTTTTCATACACAACAACAAAGCTATCACTTAACACTAAATTTATAGAAATTAATAGTATTTCTATAACTTTAAATTATTTCTCTGAAAAAGAACTAAAGTCTAATTTGCTGAATTAATACACTACAAAAGATCGGTTGGTTCTGTAGAGCAAGAAAAGTAGCCATTAATACCTAATGTTAAAATGTATTTCATTTAAACTCATTAACCAAATAGCAGCATTTTATTTTAAGAAGATACTTACGCTTTTAATTTTGATACGTTTATTATTTTTGCACAATTGCTTACAGTTTCAATGTGTTTCGAATTGATTCAATGTTAGTAGCTTAATAGCTACTGAAGCTACTGGCAGTGACTTTAAATAAATCAGAATTATTTAAGAAATTGTATTTAAAAAATACTAAATTTTCACGAAAACAAAATTTAGGTCCTAGACATTAAATGTGTTTTCAAACACAACAACAAAAGTATTACTTAACACTAAACTTATAGAAATTAAAAATATTTGTATAACTTTAAATTATTTCTCAGAAAACGAACTAAAGTCCTATTTGCTGCATTAATACACTACAAAAAAAGGTTGGTTCTGTAGGGCATGAAAAGTAACCATCAATACCTAGTGTTGAATTGTGTCTCATTATTTGATTATTTGATTATGATATGATGTCTCATTATTTGAATATTAAACTCATTGACTGAATAGCAATGATGCAATGTTAGTATCTTAATATCTACTAAAGCTACATAAAGTGATTTTAAATAAATCAGAATTATTAAAATAATTATATTTTTAAAAAAATCACTAAATTTTCTCGAAAACAAAATTTAGATCCCAAAAATTAAATGTATCTTCATACACAACAAAAAAGTGTCACTTAGCACTAAACTTTTGAAAGCAATAGTATTTATGTGACTTTAAATTATTTTTCCGAAAAAGAACTAAAGCCTAATTTGCTGCATTAATACACTATAAAAGATCGGTTGGTTCTGTAGAGCATGAAAAGTAGCCATTAATGCCTAGTGTTGAAATGTTTCTCGATGAGAGGACGATGGTAAAGAGGTTCAAAATAATCCGGGTTTTATCTTGAAAAATGAAAACACTGCTTCTACCATCAAAATAATCCTTCAAAAGATGTCCAGTGAGAGGCCTCCTAAAAGAAGCCGGAGAGCAAGGATATTAAAGAGGATAACTGATACTAGCAAGAAGGGGTCTGAAGAAGCAGTCGGACTCAAGGGATTAGTCTCTGGATCAGAGACCGCTCAGGCAACCGACGGTGCTGAGCAAAAATAGCTTTCAATGGGGGACGTAAAAGTCACTAATCCGCAGTAGCATGGCAAAGTAGAGGAAAGCGTCAATGAAAAAATGGAGCCCTTAATTTGGCGAAAAAATGATACAGAACAGCTGTGGTGCTTAAATAAAAGATATAACAGAGTAATGAAAATGGTTAAGTAGGGGTGGTAAGTTTGGAGATTTTTGTGGCGTTTTCTTCTTGGGAGGAAAATTTCTGGAGAATGTTAAAGTTGAGTCGAAATGAAATAAAATTGGACTTAATGTTTTGTTAAATCATCTGTAGTTCTTTCATAAACTTCGTATAACTATCAGTTTAAATAGTTATATCGTAATGTGTTAGAAGTTATTTTGTAAGAATATTTTGAAGAAGGCAATCGTTTTCAAGGATTAATTCATATATTGGAGTGTTACAAAATCCAATCAAAAATTAAGTGTGACGTAATAGGACGAAAATATTTTCTTGGTAGTAGGTCTGTTATAATTAGTGTTTCACAACTGATGATATTTGTAAATATTTCTTCATGTAAGAACCTCTTTTCACGCAGAAAGAAGGGCAGACAAGCGTTTTAATTGCACTTTCTACTTTTCTCTTTTCTTACTTTGTTCATTGCTGAAAATATAGCTGAATATTAACAAGAAGTATACCGAGAATACATTATTTTAAGAAGTATAAAAGATTTCTAGATCAGACTCAACAAATGATTTGGCTCTTGAAGACAAATAAGTGTACACTAGTGTAGCTAATGACCAAACACATCTTTTCTCAAAATGTGATTTCAAGAACGATAGTGATAATAAAGGAATATTAATCAATAAAACCCTTAAAAAATTAACCCTTCATAATAAATAAAAAAATGATTCAGGCATGAATTAAGTTAAAAAAACACCAGCAAACAGAACTGGTTAAACTTCAAATAAAATTATACAAAATTCACTGGATATTGGAAAAAAATGGCATAAAGATGGAAAATCGGTTAGAACTAAGATCCATCACGCTGACTCTAAACTCCTGTAAATTGTTAAAGAAAATTTCACTAAAAAGACTAATCTGGTGATAAGACTGCACGTACAGTTTTCTGAATCATATATATGAATTTAAAAAAGAGATAGTTTCAAATTAATTTTGCTACTGATAGTAAAAATACGTGCATCTACATTCAAAGTAGTATATCATAAGATATTTCGGTAGCGTTCGCACAAAAAATCTAAATCTCTAAATTTAGTGTACAAATCTAGATCTGTTGTACAGTGAATTTAAACTTTCTCACTGATGAAATTATCAGACAGTTGGAGGGAAAAAATCTCTAACCCCCCCCCCCCCCCAAGTTACGTTTGCATGATATCCCTCTAAGATCAATACACTCGTCTTTCCTCTTCAACTGATATTTCTCAGAATTAAATCAATGTTTAATTAACTGTTCCATTTTCACCTATGCAGATGATATCACTTGCCTAATTAAAGTCAAAAATCGAACAAAAGAAAAAATAAAACTTAGCAAAACTGACGAATCTGGTCCAATACTTTTACTGTAATATGATGAAAATAATTTTACTTTCACTAATTCAGTGTTGCGCGATTGATCTTTTGCAGACAGGAACTAAAAATAGAACCGATCTACATCTAAAAGAACTGCCCAACTGATAAGGACTTTCCCCAAAAATTGTGTAGTTACCATCAGTAGAAATCACACATGAATCATCCAGAAAAGAAAGTACGTAATTCTTCCACCTTGCCAACTAAATTTTCAGTCAGCACTTAGAAAGGCACTTTTATAAAGAAGGGAAATATAAAGAATGGGAAAGCATACGGAAAAATGCAAAATAGGGTAGATCGACCAGTGGAGAACACTTAAGCGAATTTTCCTTTTCAAAAATTCATAGCATTGTTAAAAATTGTAGTATTTTCCACATTACAGTAAAATTGCATTAAATGATGTATGTAGTTATTAAAAAAAAAAATTCTTAGAATTTTTAGGGTTCTGCATCAAAGCTTTTTGTGGGGTTGAAATGAAAAAAATGCTCCGAACCAGTGAATGAACACTCCAACCACACTGTAAAAAAATGTTTAAGGTTACCAGTATTAATGGGTGTAACGTTACACGAATTCTGTATGTGTGTAGCATCATTGTTTTAAAAACTCAAATTGTTGGAGGAACCTTGCACTGTGGTTACAGTAGAATTCTAAGCGCATGCGTCAAGATCAGAATCGGCACAGATCAGGTAAGGCTCGTTCTTCAAAAAGTGTAACTTTTCTGTCACACGCCTTTTACAGTAAAAACTTTAAGGAACAATTCATTTAACAATGATTTTTAATTTAATCAAAAATATATCTATTTAAACCTGCCAACAATTTTTTAATAATAATTTTTATTTTAGTATATTTTTGGTTCACAACTTGTGAATTCTCACCTCCTTGGCATGTCACACACCTTGTGTGACTGTTTATGTTGCTTAATGACTTCTTTAATTAATACTCATTCATTTATTATTCCTTTCACAAGTGTCTCAAATACTAATTGTTTCAGTATATTTAGTTTTTTAATATTATGTTTTAATTCGTTTTAGTATGACAAGGAGTCATGTCACACAATAAATTCTCACCTCCGTTACCTAAACACAAAATGCCTTTCCTCATTAACACGTGGCAGTAATGACATCAAATTTTATTTTTCATGATACAAGCGAGTCCCCCTGTTTATTTACAGCCATTGTTGAAGTTGTGAGATTTTTGTCGAAAAACAAGAAGATAGATTTTGCTTTAAAAACTTAGTTTGGTGATTCTGACTTCTCACCTCCGTGAACTTGAATTTCATTGATGTAAATTAAGGTAAAAAAATAAGTGAACATGTTTTCATATGCTTAACATGTACAGATCGTACCAACGAAGAAAAAAAAAATCCTGAAAAATGTATCTATTAGACCTATATTAAAGGAAAATTCCTCACCTCCCTGACAGACCTTAACAATGTCATTATTTCTGAGGTGAAAATAAATGATGGAGGGGAAATACATCAATTATAGGCATTCTACCAACATTATAAATTGCCAGAATATCCTCAAATTTACTAAATTCTATTTTTTAACATACATTTGAAACTACTAACTAAGCGTACCGTAATTAAGAGAGCTTAATATTATATTCCCACTAATCATTAAAATACCTGATCATTTTTGCACATTTAACTAAATTACTACTTTGACATTAAATTGCCCTCGATTTTTAAATATTAAAACTTTTTTCTTTTTTTTTATTTACGTGAACAAGGTATTTTTTTATTTTTATTTTTTATTTTTGAGTAAAATAATTGGAACTTAGCTGGGCCATTGTTTATGGCTAATTGTAGTAGGTAACACTTTCATGTAAGAATGAAAAAGAAAGAAAACAAAAAGTTTCGAAATTGAAAAATATTTGAGTTCAAAAGTTACGTTTTCTGGAGAATGACCGGTAAACTTTTATTAGTGAAACGAAACCCCGACCTTGGTGGCCAAGAGGCAAAAGCTCTTGCTCGGCGACCTGTCTGAGATTCGCGTACTGGGTTCTGATCCCACTCACATTATTTCCTCTTTTAGTGCAATAAAAATGTTTTATTTGTAAATTAAAATAAATAAATTATAGAAGTTCATTGGTTGTTAAAAAGCATGAACTTGATAAATCGTTCAAGAAAGTCAGATGAAAGTTTAATTTTTGTACGCATACAGAAAATTCTGGTGTAACCTTACGTGGAAATGAATGAATTGTTACGCTATAGTTACATTACCATAGTGTAACTTTTTACAAACGATGTGTAACTTTGCACCACTTATATCAGTTAAGTTACTCCAGAGCAGTGTAGGCAGCTAAGCTGCCACAGATATAATGGAGTATGGTTACACAAAATATTTTGCAGTGCACTTGACGAACACAGCATTGTCTAATCGTTTTCTTTCTGGACTTTACTACTGCCAATTCACCTTTAAAAATACCTTTAAAACTTTATTTTTTCACAAAAAATACGAGGTGTTCAGTCACTGGTTGGTGTTCATTCACTGGTCGGTCTGCACTACTATTCCTCTTATAAAATAAGAAAACTACCAACTAACACTAAACCCATGAATCAGAAATGAAGAGGAAAACTGACATTAAATAGTGTCAGCGAATTATCTTCAGACGGAACATCGACCACAGAAATTAAGAGCAATAGAGCAATAATTAAATTAATTTTTTCTTTTTTCTTTTTTTATTGTTCTCATATTTGAAGCCTTAAGTTTTAACACTCTACAGCTGGAGCTTTTAGCTTAACTCTCTATTGCTCTCCGTGACTCTGAGGTCACATCAATTTTTTTTCATTACATTTCCTTATTGGAACGGTATTTTTTTGTGACTTGAGTGATGCAATGTGGCTACTTTACATTTAGGTTTTTGGTGTACAAGTTATTATTTCAATAACAGAGACGAAAACTTATCTTGAAAATAAAAATAAATTAAAAGCAAAAACCACCTTATGTGTGTTAAATACATTATTCCTTCACAGTCTGCGCATACATATATTTTTTTCTACAGGAATTAATAAATATACAGGATATTTCGGCAGTAGCAGGTTAAGATTCACAACAGCATTAAGCAGATCCAGCTTTACATATATAATGGAGAGGAAGAAGCCTGGTCCTGATGACATGACCACTGACCAAGCTGCCTTGCTCTGAAAGAGAACAAGAAAGAAATTTTAATAATATATCTAAACTTGTAATAAAACAAGTATTAAAAGGAGGAATATTGGAAATAGACATTACAAGTATTGTTTGACGTTTAATATTTTAAAATGGAGTCATTTGAATGTTTTCAAAAACTTATGTAATAAATTATTCTCTTGTCTCTAACGCTTATGACAGAACCGGTATGTGTTCAAATGATCCTGATCGTGACACTAAGTGGTTTAACATGACATTGCTGGTTTTATTTAGGGGCTCGTCCCGAACTTGTTCGGGTTGAAAAATTATCTATCTTAAATAAATATTATGCAGATTTTTTGTTTTGAAATATCATGGAATACAACATTTTTTATTTCGTTCTTATGAGGTTTTGTGAAACAAATTGATTCACTTCATTTCCATATCAAGAGAGACCAACCTGTACTTCCCCGTGAACAATATAAACTTCCCATATATAACGTTGAACTACGCATAAATTACCTTCAGTTTTAATGACGGTGATGGCATAAGAAATTTTCATTGAAATTTCAATAATTTATATTGGAAAAGGAAATATGCAGGGACCATGGGAATTTTTGAGGAATATGAGCTGACTGACCTGCTGCTGGTCCAGTAAGAATAATACTCTAAATCTAAATCATATTAGTCCATATTGATTTTACTTGGGGTAGAGTCTTATTACATAGATAAGACGAAATAAAGTTTCGCTATAAAATTTCTGGGATATTGCCTCTAATTTTAAAAGAATAAAGAGTTTAGTGAATTAAGGAATTCATGTGGATGATGCACAACGTTGTTGCAAAAACTATAGACCTCTCGTACATCCACGCGTAATCTTTATAACAAAGATTCTTGGTATCAGGATAAACATTGAGAAACAAATCATTTAGATTTGAGAAATTTTTCCATTTCGTATATTTTGATAAGATAACCTTTTCCAAGCATTTTCCCGTTACATGCTAGCAAAAGACTCGCGAAATGCTTACCACCGTCCAATATAGGCTCTAAAAAGTGTTCTTAAGATACAGAGATCGTACAGAGTTCCTAAAAGGAGACGACTTTAAACAGGCTTGAAGTATATCTGCACGCGTTCATCTAGGATACCACAGGAATAGTTTGATTAAAGCCTCCGGCAAATTCTGAGGTCGCACCTCTCATAATGTTGTCTTAACCTTTTAGTTCTGTTAAAGTTTTATATACAGCTTCTATATTCAATCAATGGCTCATCGAACATCCGTCCAACATTATGGGACAGACCTTTTCGAGACGCTTTCCAACTGGCCTATTTTTTTCTTATGAAACGTACGGAGTTATTCTGCAGAAAGACATACAATAAATCTGGATTTGTTCGTTTCTCCACCACTAAGGGAAATTGCATCTACTAGTAAATAACAAGAGCAGGCCACAAACACAACCTCAGTCTGCCTGTTGATTTTGGCTAGTGTCAAATCTATTAATTTTTTTTCAGTTACAACGGGTATGCCGATAAACAATTATTTGCGTTCTGGTATCATATGTGAGTCACTGATTAGTTACTAATTTGGTTACGTGATTAGAAACATATTCATTAAGTAGGTGTTAATAATGTATCAATGTTGTCTTTACAGTATCGTTTTCGTTGACTCTCTGTTGACTCTTGGCTTCAAATTTTGTCTTTTATTAAAATTAGACTTTGGTTTAAATTGTTTGACAATAACGGCAATAATGGTCTTTTCTGTCTATTTTACACTCTCCTTGCAAATATGTCAACACAGAGTTATTTTTTAAATGTTTTAAAGCAAAAATATCAAAAAGCTGATTTAATAGTAAAATTGTCACAAACAAATCTCTGAGTTTAGGAGCGGAGTTAGAAAGCTATGCATGATGCTTGATACGTTGTCAAGATCTGTCCAAAAATACTAAAGAAAGATATTGAACCACGAAAATGTTCTAAAAGAATTCTTAAATGAAAAAAAAAAAAAAAAAACGATTAGCAAGTAGGATGAATTTGATATATTCTACTTAGAGGTGAGTTTTTCTCAATCCCAGGGTGTCCTTTAACCTCGTGGACTCGTTTTCCTCGGAATTTTTTTTTTTCACATGCTTCTACTTTTTTTGTTTTTGCAATTTCTTACGGATGGGCTATTTATAAGCTATTATTTCATTTTAAACACTTAGATACGGTCATCATGTAGAATAATTCTTCAAATCATGTTTAGTTCTTTTTTTCCTCTTCTTTGGAATTTCTTTCGTATTGAATGAATGTTCTTTGATCGTTAATGTTTTAACTTTCAACTTTAAATTAACGTTAATTATGTGTGATTACTCCTTGACTTTCTAAACTAAATATACTTAAGTAAATTCATTAGTAGATGCTTTTCATTATGATTTTAGTATGAATATAATACCTTAAAGGAAATCCAGTAATGTAGACAGAAATGGAAATTTTAAGAAACACGGCCTCACATTCACACTGTAAAAAAAACTAAATTTTGAAGAAGTTATCCGTATTTTTTACAGAAAAAACTGTTCGTAATAAAATACAGGATTTCTCTGTTTTTTTGAATCTGTAACCGGTTATACTTTGTTTTTCTTCGAATCTTCGAAATTTCGCCCGCGTGTTTGGATTTTGGTTCTCGTGCTCGAGTTTTTGATCTTATATTTATTTAAAGCGAGTAAGTCTTAAATCGTTTGCAACTTCCATTTATTGCATCCTAATCAATATTTTATTATTATGTTTTTTTGTCATCTGTTACAGAGACATATTCAGAAATCTACCTTTGTATACATGTATTTCGTAGTAGTATAATAAATATTGAAATGGATTTATGAAAGTATAGTTTCATTTTTTAATCTTCATAAAATAATAAATCAGCTTGAATAAATAATAAAAATACGGAAGATTTCTGTAAAATAAACGGAAGAAAACTGGCGTCCTGGATGAGAGTTTTTTTCTGTAAATTTTACAGATTTTTTTACAGTGCATGTAAAACTTTCAATGGTTCTCAAGCTGACCACGTTATTACTTTCCTCTTTCTCATGTTTCCAACCCTCTGCATACCACTCAAAGAGGACTTAATTCCAGACATAATTTTTCAGTTGGAGTTGGTTTTTACGTATGTAAGAACAAAATAGTACGCAAACATAAACTGGTAGCAAAGATAACTTATTAGTTTTAAAATTAGTATAAAGACATATATGCATATATTACAGCTTATGTCACTCAGCAAGAATGCACCTTTCATATAGTGAAGAAACTCTTCAAATAGATGCAGTGATTACGGAAATTACCCTAAACATATAAACATACAAAATCTGTTAAATAAATATTTATCTATATAACAAATGGCCATTTTTTATGAAAATTTCTCTATTTTGTTTTCGCTAGTGAAACCATTTTTTTTTCTTTCAATGTAATAAAATGTACTGTGCATAAAAATTATTTTCATCAAGTGATAGTTATTGATGAACAGGGGTCGAGAGTTTTTAGGAATCGTACTAGCCAAAAATACCTTTAACCAACCCATTTTACTGATTAACTCAAACTGCCACTCACCGCATCAGAAAATTCACCAACTAGTGCCTAGTAAATCATACCAGTCCCCAACCCTGTGATGAATGCTATAAATGTTCATGAGTGATTGAGTAACAAAATATTTCAAAATATTGTTTATGGGAATTAAGAGGATTGCTTTTTTTAAAGGGTTGACGCATGATGAAACCGCACAATTCGTTTATCAGCAAGAGAAACATTTATTGGAAAACATACCTTTAACTCAGTAACAGCGTAAAAAATTTGCAGCATATCATATATCACAACATGTATACCATAGCATGTGAATTTTCTAGAAAAGGAATGTAAAGAAGCAAAAGCATGAAAACGCATCGCTGGTTCTAAAAGTTACCCCGAAACCGGAGAATAATTCCTTTTGAAATCTTACGTCCGCGTATAAGGTCCTGAATTTAACTGAAACCTTTGAATACCTTCCTTATTCATGCATTTATCTACTGATGTTTCCTAGGTCTTTCTGTACCTGGGATTATTCAAAAGGCGCTTACGGTTTTTGAAAACGAACTCATTACGGATTTTCGTATCATTATACTTTGAGGAATTTCATATTTTTATGGATAAGAGTAAAATAAATTGTCTGTCATTCAAGGCGGTATTGACTGGAATAATTGTAAACATCGTTATCCTTAACATTATTTTCAACAGAAAGTTACAAAAAAAAAAAAAAAAAAAAGTTGAAGTATAAAAGAAATGTTTCGACTTTCGTTCTGTTTATTCATTTTTTTCCCAAGGAAAAAAAAAGTTCCCCCACGTAACTTGTGACTAAATTTCTCATTTTTCTATTGTGTTTATTTCTCGCTTTTAAATGAGAAATAATAATTTGAAAACAGCCTCGTTGAAATCTTAACGGCAGCGATTTTCATTCCGAATTTGCTTTCATGTAAGTTACTTTAACACTAATAAAACAAAAGCGACCGCGTTCCAGTCCTCTCTAATACTTTAAAGTACAGTTTTTCGGAAATCTATGATTAAAAAAATATGAAAAAAGGGGACATAGAAAAGATTTTTTCAGCGAATCGGGAAAAAAAACGTACCATAAAAGATTTTTTGACAAACATAGAGTTTTTCAAGTGCGCTCCCTTGTAGAAGCGTTAACGACATGAAAGCTTTTGACAAAAGTTGCGGATAAACCTTCCATCCACACAAAACGTGGAGTTAAAGACAGGGGAGGGGGTAAACTGAAAGAAATAAAAGTGGTTTAACAATATTTCTTTAGCATCGCTCTAAGAGATTTTTTTTTTCCTTTTAACAAAGAAACATCTTTTTAAAACATTCATTTTTTTTTTATTCTTTCATTTTAATTATGCCGTTCTTTTATTCTGTTAGGCTTAGGGGCCGACAGAACAAAACAGGTAAAAAGATTTCAAAGAAAAAGAAAGCTTTGAAAAATACATTATTCAAACGACTTTACAGATTATTTTTTTCTGCTGAAACTGAGGAATTTAGAATGTATCTTGAAAGTAATCAGTCTTTTAAATTAATTAAGGAAATTTATTCTCAATCTTTCATTAATTTGATTTTTTTAATGATTACATATTTCGTTTATAAGGGCACGCATTTTGTTCTTTATGAAAACATTGTCGCTTTTTAATTTTATGTAATTAAAATGATAATGAAATAAGTTTGTTTTATCAATTGATGAAAGGGAATATTTATGAAAAAACACAATCTGTCTGCATTAAGGATCATTTTATACTGTCATGAAATTAAAATTACCATGTAAGAGCTGCATTAATACAATCAATACATCATCTTTAATAGAAATAAAACTTTTGCATCTTTTAGCATTTACATTAATAGTAAACTATTTAAAGTAAGCAATCTAGTTTCAAAGAAAGCAAAATAATTTTTTTCTATAAATAATGCGGTTTATATGAACTACTAATCCAATTAAATATATACTTCATTTTAAGTTTTTTGGACAAAAACTCTGTTGTTTTGTTTTTCTAATGCAGAAAATTGCCACCGCCTGTTTATGCGGTATGTAAGCGATTGCTTGAGCAGTCATTCGGCTTGAATACTCTCGGGCAAATTAAAGTCCAAAAGTAGTTTCGCAGCGTAAGAGCACAGGTGCTTCCATCTGGCGAGAAACTGAGCGCCGAAATTTTCAAGTACTAACGACTATCTGGTGATGGTTGTGCCCTATGAAAGCATGGATGTTAGCTCCTGGGGTGCTGCAACTGGTAAGAAACGTATAGGCAGCCCTATTGGAAACATACAAAGCAGACATTTTACTAGTAAGTAAATTATAGTCTGTCTCAGATAAGTTGACTTCCGATGCGCTTAGACATAAACATTTTCATTTCTTAAAATAGTGCTGAAGAAAGGCAGCTTACGTTGCCCAAAAATTTTAGTGGCGAAGTGCCATTCTAAGAGAAATTCTCCTCTTTCAATCTAAACATACATGAGCTCATCAAGGTCAAGCATCTAATTATCAGATTCAAATTTTATGACGCGTGATAATGCGATATTAATGGATTGTGATTTTTTTGGGGTAATTAGAGTAAATTATGGAATCAAAAAGTAATGACTCCATCGCTTTGAATTTTATTTCTTTTACATATATTGAACTATCCATACATAATATAATAGAAGTAACCTTACGCTACTAATAAGTATAGACTTTTTCAGATTGATTGATTAGAACCATGGATCAGAAGCTGAAACAAAAAGTTGCTATTGAATTTCTGGCGAAAGAAGGTTGTGCATAACGGTTATGATCAGGGCTTAATTTCTACCAAAAGAAGTGCTTCATAGTCACCCACAACTTATTTTTACCCGTAAACAGCCTGAATTTCTTCTAAAATATTAAAACTGAAAAGAAGTTCGGGAACTCAGCCCCCTTGAGCTCCTATGCACATTAAGCCGTGGTTTTGACTTTTGTGCCCTGACAACCAGTAGCGTAATTATGGGGTCTAGCGCTCCTGGCGAACTAAAGAAATTGCGCCCCAACCCCCGCAGGGCCGCCCACATGGGAAGTCACCAGAGGTCATTGTGACCTCCCTTTTTTTTTTGCAACATTTTGATTAGGTTATTCGAATGCATTGTAGTTTTTTTTTTCTTATTTTCTTTTTTAGAATTGTTTTCAATGATGCCCAATGTTCCTTCCCAGTAGATGTTATGTATGTGTCTCTAGCTCTTTTTCTTGCGAGATTTTTTTTTTTTTTTTTTCATTTTTTTAAAGCATTTTTCAAATTCTGTGATCAAAATAAGAAAAAAAAACTTTTTTTTTTTCTTTAATCAGTTGAAATGCCGCCTATCTGGCTGCTGACAACTAAAATAATATTATTGCAGATGGCAATAAACAAAGTTCCCTCACCAAAACGTTTCAAGTTTTATACACGATGGGCACTGCAGCAAGTACAAAAGTAGAATCTCATAATGTCATTCGTGATTAAATGGGACAAAAAAAAAAAAAAAATGCGTTGATTATTTTGGAAAATATTATTTAAAATGATATGGGTGAATATCTGATTACCCAGAGAAGAAATCCTCCATAGCCTGTACTACGACACATTTGAAGCATGGTGGAATTTTGGCGAAGTAATTGACGATCTTTCCAATTTCGGAACTCACTGCAGAAGGAAAAACGTCAAATAAAGATGTAAAATCCAGATTTTCAGCTAGAGGCATAATCCTGGTAATTTTGTGGAATATTTCCGGAACTTTCAGGATCATTGGGAAATTTTAGAATAAAAAAATTCCACTCTTTTAAACGTTGATATTAGGCCCAAAAGATAATTGGGAAGATGAAGGGGGGATCAGCGTTGTTCGTTTTTTTTTTTTTTCTACCCCAGAAAAAAAAATTATTTGGTCCATTTAGTCCACTTTGCTCGGTAAATGAAAAAATTCATTCTAAAAATGAATAACTTAGCGGTAACAATTCAATATTTCGATTCTTCTCGGTGAAGGAACATGTGTACATCAAATTATCACGCATGCAGTTCCCTGCACACAATACTCTTTGAAATATTAATTAAAGTTTATTTATAACTTTTTTGTTTATTATTACACGTTTTAAAAACAGATGAATATTAACAACCTAACGTTTTAAACATTTAGTAGCACTCATAAAAAATTTACATTTCTTTTGAAATATAAAAAAAAATGTTAAATATAGTGTCTTAAATATGAAATACCATATTTGAGAAAATTTAATGAAATAAGATAATTATAATGAAATAAAAAATTGGTGTTAATGAAGGAAATGTTACATTGATAACAAAAAATAACAAAATTGAGTTCGTAATGACATTATTATTAAATTTAAAGCTAAGCTTTTTTGTTTTAATTCAAGTTTTTGTTCTCAATGTTTTCGCTTTTGCTTTTTATATTTAATTGCACTTCAACCGAAACTTCTTATGGTATTATGATATGCCTTTCTAAATGTGTATAATTTTTTAAGCATATTTAAATGTTTATTTTATAAGTTATAACAATATTTAGATCAAACAGTTCATTAGATGCAACAATACAAATGTGTACTATTTTAAAAATTTTGCAATTTAGTTCATTAAAAAAAACCATTTGAAGTGGCAAGCAGAAAGTGCTGCCCCGAAAAATTTTCGACAGCAATTTTAACCAAGATTTAAAAGTTGCCAGCTAAATTCAACAGAAAGATTTTTTTTTTTACTTATTGACTGTGAATTGCAAGAACACATTTACTTTATTTTATCTTACATATTTTTTTCTTTTTTGTAAATGCAAGATCTTTACAATATTCATTAAATTTACTTTTCTAACCTGGTGTTATCCTTCGCTACTAACTAATTACACAGTACCTATTTGTTTTTAATTAATCAATTATTATAATCATATTTTTTAAAAAATATTTTTATCAAAATAAAACTAAATATTTCATTTTAAATTAACAGCAATGTAATAGTGCAAATTCAGATCAACAGCAGTTCATTTTGCTATAAATTTAATGTCTTCCTTTCTTTCTTTTTTTTTTTTTTGGTAAAAAAATTGCCTCGAAATTGTTGCATAAAAGCTGTGTAACATTTTTTGTGCAGTTATTAGATAATGATTAAAATAGAAAATCATTATGCTCACTAAATGGTTAATTTTTCCTGAAATACTTTTTCAATAAATAATACAATCAAGGTATATAATAATTATATTACATCATCAGTATAATTTTATGCATAAAACCTATGGAAAATCGGTGGATTTTCATTTTGTTCAATTTTTTCAGCCGCTCCGAACTTTCTTTTACAAAAAAGTTGACAAAATAGAAACCCTGGGGGCTGGGGGCGACTATTCAAAAATTTGGTTGACGTCTGAAAAAGAATCCTAGCGCCTACCATTATATATCATTATGAATGATATGATTTGATTTAGTACTGTTATAAAACTATAAAATTCATAAATTAATTATGTAAATATTTAATTACAAAACCTATATAAATCATTATTCACGCAATGCAGTAAGCTTAAAAGGTAGTTATAATGTTCGTTAAATAGAGTTTTTTTTATTAAATTTTACAGAAAACGTTGCATAAGCTGCAATTAAAATATTACCACTTATTAAAAAATTTAGCTTGAAATTTTGAAGGAACGAGCTAATATGTGCATCACATGAATTCCTTTTACTCCAATTTAATGTCATTTCCCCATTACTGGCAATTTTAATGTGATTCGATAGTTTACTCTCTAAATATCACCAACAGTTGACAAATTGAAACAGATTTAAAAAAATCAAAAAAAAAAAAAAAAAAAAAAAAAAAAGATCGCCAAATTTGTCGCCAAGTTGACGACAAAACTTGGCGACCAAAAGACTGGCGATATATTACCAAGTGTCCGTCATATTATTACACCACTCGAGTTTACATCGAAATTAACATTGATTTCCCCCCAAAAAGGGGCAAAAGACCCCTTTAGAAACACCCGAATGCAACCAAAAGGGGAGGTGCACTACTAAACCCCACTAGGAGTCTACGTACCAAATTTCAACTTTCTAGGACTTAACCGTTCATGAGTTATGCGACATACATACGCACATACATACATACATATGTACATACAGACGTCACGAGAAAATTCGTTGTAATTAACTCCGGAATCGTCATTATGGATATTTCGCGTGTCTATACGTTCTTAGGCCAAGTGTGGTCGAGTCGAAAAAAAAACTCAATATTCATTTGGGGGTGAGTAAAATGGAAATTAAGGTTGATTTTTGAGTGAAAATTTTTTCTCGAATACAATACTTCCTTTTTTGTAAAAGGAAGTAAAAAAAATTAAGGAAAAAAAACTCCCTTTTTTTTAATCTGTTAATTCCAAGGCACTTTCAAAATATCCTTCCCAAAAACTCGGTTTATTTACAGGAATAAACCAGGTTTCTCAAAATATTGTGCAGTACAATTGACGAAAAGAAATCTCTTTCAAGTAATAAAGCTATCAGAATCAGTATTCCAAACGCCATTCCAGGCAGGTGTCTAACGGACTGTAGTGAGAAGTGCTGCTGATCTAAAACTTAAAATTAAATTGTACTTTTAAGATAGAAGAATTATTACTCTCTTTTTACTTCCTTTTACAAAAAAGGAAGCATTGTATTCGCGAAAAAATTTTCACTCAAAATTCGGCCTTAATTTCCATTTTTCAAACCCCCGAATTAATGATGAGTTTTTTTTTTTTTTTTTCAACCCGACTACACGCGGATAAGTACCTAAGAACGTATAAACACTCGAAATATCCATTTTGACATTCCTCGAGTTAATTACAACGACTTTTCTCGTGACGTCCGTATGTACGTATGTATGTTCGGATATGCGTATGTATGTCACATAACTCAAGAAGGGTATGTCCTAGAAAGTTGAAATTTGGTACATAGACTCCTAGTGGGGTCTAGTTGTGCACCTCCCCTTTTGGTTGCATTCTGGTGTTTCAAAAGGAGTCTTTTACACCTTTTTTGGTGGAAATCATTGTTAATTTCGATGGAAACTCAAGTGGTATTATAATTTGACGAACACTTGGTGGTATATCGCAGTCTTTTGGTCACCAAGTTTTGTCGCCAACTCGGCGACAAATTTGGCAATTTTCTTTTTCTTTTAAATCTGGTTTCAGTTTGGCCACTGTTGGTGCCCACTATTGAATCACATTAAAATTGACAATAATGGGTAAATAACATAAATTGGCGTGAAAGGAAGTCATGTGATGCACACATCAGCTCGTTTGAAATTGTAAATCTAAATCAGAATTTTTGAAAGTTTTTTTCCATATCAACCATAGCGTGCTATTCAAAAAAAAAAAAAAAACTCCAATACTTGAAGTGCAAAGGGGTCTTTTGCCCCTTTTTGGGAGGAAATCATTGTTAATTTGTTGTAGTTGTTGTTATTTGTTGTTGTTTAAGTAGTGTTATAATTTGGCGGACACTTGGCGATATATCGCCAGTCTTTTGGTCGCCAAGTTTTGTTGCCAACTTGACGACAAATTTGGTGGGTTTTTTTTGAGCAATCACGATTGCTTACTGTTCTCATTTGACTGTTTTTGGCGTCTTTTGATTTTTCCCACCGCCACCCTCCGCACCATCACCATCGACGGGCTCCTCACGATGCTGCTCCTATAGCGAAAGCCGTCTCCAGGTTGCATCCATGTCCTACACACACGCGCATACACAACTACACAAACACATACACACATACACACACCTACACATACACACATACAAAAACACACACACGCATACATACAGACACCCACACATACACACGCAAAAACATACACACACACATACACACAACTACACACACATTCATGCCTGGACACAACTACCCACACATTCATGCCTGCACACAGACACAAACACATATGCCTACACACACATACACATCCCTCTACACACATTCATACACACAACTACCCACACACTTATGCCAGCACACAGACACAAACACACATGCCTACACACAGACACAAACACACATGCCTAAACCCACATACACATAACCCCTACACACAAACACAATACCCCCCCCCCCAACACACACGCCTACATACACACACTCGTGATTGCGAAAAACATAATTTGAATTCAAAATGTCAAAATTCAAATTAATTTTTTTTTTAAATCTGGTTTTAATTTGGCCACTGGTGGTGATATTTAGAAAGTAAACTATTGAATCACATTAAAATTGCCAATAATGGGAAAATGACATTAATATTGGAGTAAAAGAAAGTCATGTGATGCAGACATCAGCTCGTTACTATGTGATTTTGGAAATTGATTATAACTACCTTATTGTGAATTTGGATCTCATAAGTTAAATGTTAAAATATAATTAATAATTTAATGTACTTTTTTTCCATGAGTGAAATGTTCTAATGTTTTGCTTCAAATATTTCTAGTACATATTATTAAACTGTTGAAATACATAAATTTTGTTTTCCGTGAAATGGTGAAATATTTACTTCGCTTTCATTGCCACTTACCTAGCAATATTTTCGCTATGTAGTAACGTATGTAGTCTATTCTAGTCAAGAAAAAATTACCTCTGAAAATCAAAGCATATGATAATACAAGCAATTTTCAAAAATTGTATATATATACAACAAAATATTTTCTTGTGAGTCAAAAATTGTTTTGATAATATCAAATGATAAAATTCTTATTATTAACACTTTAAATATTAATTGGGATCTCTTTATGTTCGGTGCAGCATTTATTTAGTTAACAGTTAGCTTATTTCTATTTCTATTACTTTTCACAATTATTCAAGAGCTTGCGGGGTAAAGTGGATGGAGCGAAGTGAAATAACTCGTTTCATTTACTCATTCAATTATGTACTAAATCATTTACGTATCCATTTATTAACAAATTTATTTTCATTCCTTCATTTAATAATTTACTTATTAATTCATTCTTTCACATATTTTCTTATTCACTCAGTCATTTATTTTTCCTCACGTATTAATTAATAAATTATTTAATTTATTTATTGTTTCATTATCTTTTCATTTATTGATTATCATTTACTTTATTTTGTTCAAAAATACCTTTCCCATTAGAAAAGAAAATATTTCATTTTTCACTTTGCCCCATGAGAAAAAAAAAGAAAGAAAATGTGAAAAATTTCCACTTTTTTTTCTTTTTTCTTTTCTTTTTTTTTTTTTTTTTGAGGCATAATTCTGCAGCCAAAAATAAAACATACTGTTTCAATGCAAGTTTTATTAAAACAATTACAATGTTCTTTCTTCATGTACTGTAATTTTCAAAACAAATTTCCAACTTGTTCATTTTGCAAAAACTCAGTCATTTTTACTATTTCACTTTGCCCTACATTCCCGTACATATGGTTCAGCTATTTTTTTATTTCTTTGTTAAAAAAAAATATTATAAATTCCTTTAATATCTTATTCCAACAACTTTATAAACGTTCAAATACATAGTAATAGTTAATATATCCATTGCATGCATTATAACACAAATTATGGATTTATTACTGACATGTACGTCAATACGTCTATCATAGAGCCCCTATACTACATAGGAGCCTTAACTAGTAGAACCCATTAATGTAAACAATTTGGATTTTTGCATTAATACATTTTAACAATTACGCCAAAACCGTTTTAAATTCAACCTAAATACACAGAAATCTAGGAAGATTTCGTCATAGTCTCATTTATCAATTCATTAGTGATGACTTCTATAGAAATGCAGGCAGCTTCTTAGAGTATTATTCAAAACTTTTTAGTAAACAGCAGTATATTTTTTTCTTTGCTTTCTGTTTCGCGCCAAAAATGATTAATCATGACAGTCGTAAGATAGATTTTTGAAACACATTTAAGATGGCCGCACTAGTGCCATCTAGTGGGAGAAGTGTATATATTTTGCTCTTCCGCATCTTTTCAAATCAAGTAAAACAATAGCTTTGTTAATTTCGAAAATCTATTCTTAATCTTAGAAATTCCTTTAAACTAGAGTTCTTACTTTATTTTGGACTGAAGAAAAAATCAGTTTCATCAAATCGGTCATAAAGCTCTACCTTAATTGAATTTTATAAACGGCTACGATTGTTTTTTCACATGAAAAATTACCTTCATTACACTAATAACAAAAATAATTTCTCTAACTTAAACGTTTAGATTAATTTTTAAAAAAAATGCCTAGAATTAACTTAAATTAACCTAAAGGCTTTATTTTTTATTTTATTTGTTTATTATTATTATTCTTATTCTTCTTATTATTATTATTTTGCAACAATTATTATTTTTATTATTTGTAAAGAGGATTACATTTCTTGGTAGTTATCAGGTAAAAGGTGTTCCGCTTGTGCGTGATGAACGAGCTGATGTGTGCATCACATGACTTCCTTTTACGCCAATTTAAGGATAATAGTTATAGATGCCTAGGAGTAAGCAAAGAAACACTTTCAATATTTTTGCCCCCAAGTTTCTTGCGAACTGAAGCAAAAAAAAAAAAGCGTTTTATACAGGTTAATTTTCCTAATATTGGACATTTTAATGTGATTTAACAGTTAACTCTCTAAATATCGCCAATAGTGACCAAAATGAACTAATTTTAAAAAAAGGGCAATTTTTTGTTGCCAAGTTGGCGAAAAAACTTGGTGACCAAAAGCTTAACGATATGTCGCCAAGGGTTTGCCAAATTATAACACCACTTGAATATGCATTAGTATTTACAATGATTCCCCCCAAAAAGGTGTAAAAGACCCCCCTTATGAACATCCGAATGCAACCAAAAGAGAAGGTCCACAATTAGAACCCACCAGGTATGCACCAAATTTCAACTTTCTTGGACATACCGTTTTTGAGTTATGCGAGATACATACGCACATACGTACATACATACGTACATACAGACGTCACGAGGAAACTCGTTGTAATTAATTCGGGGATCGTCAAAATGGATATTTCGAGTGTCTATACGTTCTTAGACATATATCCACGTGTGGTCGGGTTGAAAAAAAAAAAAAAACTCAACATTCATTAAGGGGCGAACAAAATGGAAATTAAGGCCTATTTTTATCAAAAAATTTTCGTGAATACAATACTTTCTTTACTTTGTAAAAAGAAGTAAAAAACGAAAGAGAAAAATTAATTTTACACAAAGCAAATAAAAAGCTTTTATTTAATTCTGATGAAAATTTGTTGATAAAAGCAGTGACGTCGCTACAGGGTGTGGGAGGTCAACCGCCCCGGGTGTCACCCGTCTGGAGGGTGACACCCAAAGTGGAATAGCAAGTTTTTGAAAAATATGAAGTTATATGCATTTTTAAGACTACAAATTTGAAAACTTTTTACGGGAAAACCCCCGGATTCCTCCCCCTTTTACTTGTTTTTTGTACATTAGCCCACTTAAAATTTCGTTATAATACAAATGTAGTTGTTACTGAAAATTGTATGAATTTCATAATTTTAAGTTTACATAAAATTTTATTATTATTTTCTTTTACGTTTGTAAGGGGGGGGGGCATCCAAAATTACCGCCCCGGGTGTCACCCATGTTTGGTACGTCACTGGATAGAAGGGTTGATTTTAATACAAAGTACCAGTGCTTACTTGTTAATATTTACACACGTACTTGTTCAAGAAACTAAACGAGTCAATTTCTAAAAAGTTCGATCTTCAGAGTTACGTTCGTTGCAAGTTATATTTTGAATAAATATTTGTTTCTGTTACACAATAAGCAAACATGAGTATTGTTCTGCATGAAAAATAAAGTTAAGGAATGAAAACAACGCAATATATTTTTTTTACAGTAATACCTACCTAAAATGTAGAGAAATTGAAAGCTTAATTTCATCTAAATATTCTAGGTTGAATATAAGTTACGTTCGTCACAGTAGAGTAATTTAGTTTCAAAAAGCAATTCATGTGATTCATAGTGTGTGTTCTTGTATGAAGTATTACACAGAAATTTTATTTTTTCAAAAAAATTAGCAAAACTATAAGTAAATGATTATTGAACGCTAAAACTCTTGCTATGGAACAAAAAAGAGCTTCTGATTGTTGCTTTCGTCATGAGGAATGACCCTATACTGCTAAAATCTTTCCTAAAATTTTAGAGTAAAAGTTACTGGCATCCAATGTTGCCAGTAATTTTTACTGTAAAATCCTATTATACTGTAAAATTGTACGGTAGAAAAAACGAGAACGCTGTGGCTAGTTGTACTGAGTAAAAAGTACAATTTGCACGCAGTTGGGACCGAATCTGCGCCATCGTGATAAAAGACCACTTCGTCATACACCATACCAAGTGGGAACATGAAGTCAACGGGGATGGAGAAATATATGCCTCGCACCATTAGTCACGTGGTGTACAAATTGGTGCTGAAATCGCTTACTTTTTCACGACTAATTTACTGTAAAATTTTTCTATACTGCTAACACTCCGTTTTACCGTGATAGTTACCTGAAAATTTTCAGGTGTATACTGCCGTGCTAAGCACAGATGTGGTATCTGCAGTAGAGCTCAAAATGAGAAATTGATGATTAAAGTTTTACAACTCGTTTCTTTGATTTATGACTTAATAAAATGCTCAACTTGCGGTGGTTGTTTCGTAAATAACTTATCTAAAAACCGTAAGAGAGTATTTTTGTAAAAAATCTTAATTTAAAATTAATAAATGTAGTTACGACAAATTTTCTTTTCAAAAACTTTTTCATATACAAGCTATTTTCACCGTAAGTGACAATGTTTAGGCATTTTTAGGGATATCTGCACAGATATGACAAAAATAGCTTATTAAAACGTGCTCAATGTATCATTACATAATACTGAAAGCGTCTGGTTTTTTTGGACTTAGTTGTTTCGTTTTATTTTGTTAATACAAATCTAACAGAATCTACCTTCTGAAAGATACCATTTTCAAAACTGTAACCCATAACAATTTTCTGTTTTTATATTCAAAGAATGCGTTTTTTTATACTGTTTTATTTTCTAGATTCATTTTCACAGAGCATGAAGATAATTTTGACTGCAGACGATATTTAAATGAAAATATTACTGGCCGTAGAATAAAATGCGTTTCTTTTTTTTTTTTTTTTTTTTTTTTTTGCATGAAAGAATTAGATATGAATATTTTACATGTATTTCATTTTTAGAATTCGCATTTTAAATAAATATTTAAATAGAAAAAGCTGAATATTTACTTTAACAATTATGCAAAGTTGTATTAGTTGTTATTATCAACTATTCAACGGTAAATTAATTTTAATATTCTGTGTTACAATAAACGGCTACACTATTAAATATGCTGCTTTACATACAGTGACTCCCAAAAGTGTTCGTACACCTTAAAATTTTGTAGTAAAACCAAAATAACGCAAAACTGAATTCGAATATGAAGTCCAATTTTTTTTTCACACCATTCCTTTGCCATTCTGAATAAAACCCAGTAGTTTTTTTCAAAATATTGTCAGATTTTATTTTTGAAATGTGTCAAAAAACGAAGAGATAGAGAAAAAGTACGCCACAAAAGTCATCGTACACTGAAATATTTTCGAATAAATTCATTATTAAAATTATCATATGTGGTTTTTTTATTATTTTTGTATTGTAATGACACTGTAAAGTCATTTGCCTTTAATTTTTTGTTTATTTATTCTCTAATATTCTGCGTATTATTTTTAAATGGCAGGTATGAGTAGAAAATAACAAATACGATTCAAATTCGATTTTTTCCTCTCACAGTAGACATAAATTGGTTTAAAATGTCTCTAAATTACTTTATACCATTCTGTAGTGAAGTGCTTGATAAAATGATTTAAAGACAAGAATCGGATCGAAAACAAGGTAAGAAAAGGTCAACTGGCAAAGTTAATAAAGCGTGATCGGAGGTTTACAGTTAAAAAACTTATGAAAAATACACATTTGAGTGCTGAAAAAGTTTCCGCAGAATTGAATGAAACATTTTATGTTTAATTTTCACCTAAAATTGTTCGTCAAGTTCTCTGATTAGCTGGATTAAAGGGGACCTCTTCATGCAGAAATTTTCTTGTTCGTGCGAAAAACAGTCAGCTTTCGCTTTTCGTCGTAAAATCAATGATAAATAAGCTAAAAACGTTTTGGAACAACGTCTTACTTATAGATGAAAATAAATTCAATATTTTGGGCTAAATTGTTGTATATCTGTCAATAGAAGAAAAAATGAGGAATTTAATCTTAAGAACTTAGTTGGATCACTTAATCAGGACGGTGAAGGTGTTCTTGTGTGAGGGTGCATAACTGCATAAGGACTTGGAAATTTAGAATTTTTAGAAGAAATAATGAATCACGCTGTTTGTTTAAATATTTTAAAAAATAATTTTAAACTATTTGCCCAAAATTTGGTAATCGGAAACAACTTTGTTTTTTTTATTAAAATAACGATAAGAAGTACACGTTTGCGTTTGGTGCCTCAAAAATTGTCCTTAAACTTAGAAATATCTCCTCATTCGCCAGATTTAAACTTAATGGAACATATTTGGAGATATCTGGCGGCTAGGTTACAGCATTGAAACGAAAAGCGAAATAGGAACAGCAAGACTCGAAGAGTGACTGAACACTTACTCAGAAATTGCATAAAAAAGAAAGAAAAAACAATGAAATCTATTCCCAGACGTTTAAAAGCTGTTGTTGATACTGTATGATATTCCTCTAAATAAAAGTTTTGGAAAAAGTTGGATTATTTACTAATTTTTTGACATTTTTTCAAAGTGTACGAAGACTTTTGTGAGCTAAAATTTCCGGTACGTTTTGGTTTTTGATTTTTAAAAAATTAAGTTTTAATGCTTTATTAAAAATTTTCGTGTAGTTTTGTTAAAAATAGACCATAGATCTTGTGATTAAATACCTATTCCGAAACATTAATTGTAACCAATGCATAGAGCCTATTTCATTGAAAGTCGTAGGTGTACGAACACTTTTGGGAGACACTGTAGGTATAAAAGTCGTATCTACAAATGACTAAGGAAAAAAGTGGTAACTGCGCAGATACCACTTTAATGGCTTAGTATTTGTCACTTACGTTCAAATTGCCTTAGCAAACTAAGCGAATTTGCAGTTACGACTTTTTTTTAAAGGCTTTTCTTAATATTTCACGTTCACAAATCGCCAAAAAGAACTTGAGATTTAGGAAAATTAAATTACTAACGACCACCTGGTGACAATAACTCAATTTTGATAAAATGTGCAGATACCACATTTGTGCTTAGCACGGCAGTATAGGTGTTTAATAAGCGAAGTTTTGGGGTAAAGCTCAAAAAACCTTTGCTTTTAAGTGATATTGGCGATTCTAATACATATATTCATGTACATGTAAAGCTAAGTCCGAGTAAAAATTGTAAAGTCTCAGAATCCAGGAGAAATTTTAATGCGCAAGAGAAACCATTTCTGAGAGTTCACATTAAAATTCAGTTTGGTATGGTTTGTAAACGCACCTTTTTGAGATAAACAACTTAACTCTAACTGTTTAAAAAGAAAAAAAAATTGAAACAAATACGAAACTAAAAATGAAGTTAAAGCCAAAAGTTCTTAGCATGAGTTATTTGAAGGACAGTTTTAAGTGCCTCAAATATGGAGAAACATATAGTTAATCTAAAACTTCAACGAAATTTTCCTTTTTCAGTTTAGAAATCTGATCTTTCATTCACTGGAAACAAGTTAAAGCGGCAATGCCTGTAAATGACTATGTATTTTCAGTTATTGGCTGGAAGGAATTTTTGTACATATAGTAAAATATTAACGTAGAAGATGACTAAAGAAATAAAAAAGCAACTCTTTTCTCTAATCTTCAAAAAAATATGTATAGTTAATGAGTCATTGTTCATGCTTTAGCTTTTCACTATTTCTTTAACCAGCTACTGAATACTCCTTAACCTCAAAACCTAAACAAACATCCTACGATAGTTAAAACAATTAAAATCATTCATTAATATACATAATATTATAATATTTTATTTATCTTAAGTAGAATAATAAAATAAAATTTAGAAAGTTAATTAATATGAAACAAAATAATTGTTAACACAAAAGCAACCTGATTATTTTAGAAGAGAAAAGGAATGTTACACAGTCTTAAAAATTCTATCTTGTTTTTTTTTTCTTCTTCAAGTGAAAAGCATGTGACAAAGGTGAACAATTAGATATTAGTTAGCCTAAAATTTAAAGGAAGAAAGCTATTGCTGCCAACTCACGTAGAAAATTTTATTGAGCCCTTATTTTTAAAAATAAAAAGCGAATTTTTCATTCATGGGTCATACTACCAAACTAGTTCTTCTGCTCATTTTCTATAACTTGGGAATTTCGTTCAATTGCTATGAATGTAAATTATTGCAGGTAGTTACATGTAACGCGTAACAATAATATATAATAAATGTTTTGACACATTAATGAGCAAATTGAATTGCAATTCATAAAAAAAATCAGAAAACTTTTGAGCTTCCGAGTATCTGACTGCTTATAACCTCAAAATATGTGCACGCACTATTTGTGCATATTTTATGCTTTAACAGCGTTGACTGTTTCAATTATTCAGATTAAATTGAGCGTTTTTCATAATATTTATTAGTTGTATTATTTTATTAAACTTGCCCATGTGTCTTCTTAGCCTGTTATTTATTTCGGTAATTAATATTACATAACTAAATATTACATAAACGGAGGATGGGAGACGTAATGTAAAATGTGTAATTCCTTTCAGAAATAATTTTAAGCTGGAATGAAAAAATTTCTGAAATATTTCTTTTTGGTATTGTCACTAACAAAATTTATTTCTTTCAGTAAAAAGGATTTTCTGAGGCAGAAAAGATTTTTACTATTTGTCGTGTGCGCTGAAAATGAACACCGTACAATAAACTTCCCCGAAGTAGAAAGGACATTGTAAAATAAACCGATTTACAGTGAGGTGAGGAGAGCGGACTGCGGTTTGTCCGAGTCCACAAGGGTGAAAATCTACTCACTAGACATGACTGCATGAGATTTTAAAGGTTTTATTACATTCAACAAAATCTATTTCAAACGGCTTCCTTGAGAACCATTGTCATTTTCACGCATAAAATACGATGTTCATCAAAATCTTTCAAAAAGCTTTGAGCGTCGTAATTTTCCATGCATTAAATAACACATTGACCAAAACGTATTCTCAAATGACCTTGATTTTCATAGAGTCATGTTCTGAAACAACATATTCAGCAAAACCTGTTTCTATTGCCGTGAGTATAATAGTGCATTATCAAGTGTAAAATAACACGCTCGCTAAAGTATACGTTAGATGGGCGCTAAATATCTTAGAAATTCAAAGTACATTTGAATAGCTCCTAGTCACGGTTCAAGATTCTAAACTGCGAATTACAGTTACAATTTATTCAAGTTTTTGCGCTCCACGCATCTAAAATCCATAATTGATTTTTTTTTAATTAAAAAAACACGCCTTATGATTTAACTTCTTTATTTATCTCTCTAAATTAAGTAATAGTTAGAAATTGAACAGATAAGTAATTTTTAATTAAAAAAAATTATATTTTTAATGTCTAACTTTTTTCCTTTTAAAGGGGCCTAGTGCATATTCTTTATAATGTCTAACTTTTTTAATTTTAAAGGAGCCTAGTGCACATTCTTCTTTACTAATAATAAAGTTGAAAGTCTCTCTGTCCGGAGGATGTCTGTAGGATGTCTGTGACGCGCATAGCGTCTAGACCGTTCGGCCGATTTTCATGAAATTTGGCAAAGTTAGTTTGTAGCATGGGAGTGTGCACCTCGAAGCGATTTTTTGGAAATTCGATGTGGTTCTTTTTCTATTACAATTTTAAGAACAAAAATATTATAAGATGGACGAATAATTTACGAAATTATCATTACGTGGAACCCGTAACATGGGCACAAGCCAATTGGCGAGATACGAAATTATCATAACGTGGAACCGTAACATGGGTACAAGCCAATTGGCGAGAAAATTCACCATACATTTGTAAATATACAGGCGAACCAAAAGACCTTTTAATTTTTCTATTACGGGCAAAGCCGTGCGGGTACCGCTAGTTACTTCATAAATCTAGTGGAAGCACAGTGGGATGACAGTCTCTTATCCTCATAGTCAACACTCATTGTTATAACGCAGTAAAATAATCGTATTTAATAGCACATATAAAGGAAGTGGGAAGTAGAGGATGTAAGTGGCAAAATTAAAGATTTGGAGGTAACCAGTAAAAATAGTAGGTGAACCTCTGCTCCGTTTTGGGGCAAGAGATCGAACTAGTAGGTGCTGCTGTACAGCATGATTTAGAAAAAAAAAAAAAATATCATGAAAACATATCGAGAGCCGCAACTTTAAACGTGTTTTACTGAAACGAATGGTAGTTGAACCTCTCTTCGGTCTTGGGGCAAGATATAGTACTAGTATAGTTTTAGTAGGTACTACTATACATTATTGGAAAAAAATATCAACGAAAGCCTACCTAGGACCTTATCTTTAAACGCGTTTTGCTCATAACTTGAAAATGTCCACTTACATCCCTTTGCTTCTTACTGCCTCATAAAATGTTTAATCGTAAATGCGTCTAAATTTTTACGAAATCAGTAGTCATCGTTTTTAAACTACTAAATGCAGTAAAACAAAATTTAATCACGAATACAGTCGAACTCACTTATAACGAGCGCAAAGGGACTTCGATATTTGTTCGTTATAACCAAATGCTCGTAGAAAACGGTCGCGTGGAAAACAAATCTTAAAAATTTTTACATGCTTGCTTTGTTATTTTTATATTTCTGTACAGTACCAAAGAAGTTAGTCACTTGATTTGTACTGTATTATTGTTTTTTTTTTTTTTTTTTATTGTTTTCGAGGAACGTGGTGTCCGAAAAATATCGTCATTTGCATCCGTAGCTTTAAAATAGTTTGAAGTTTTACTGCACTTTAGAAGCCAAGTATGTCGTCGTGGTCTATTTAACTTCAAAACCTTCACATCTTTCGTTATCGTGGTCGCTTTCTCTCTCTTTCTTGACTTTCAACTACAATATCCTCGGGAGCATATCTCAGAAATGATAACATTCTGTGCAACAAATATATAATTTTTAAATGATCCTCTACTCCACGAATTTGAAAAAAAAAAAGGCCGTGTCATCACTTGTTCTCATGATTTATGTCTTATCTAACTTTCGGTTGAATTTAAAATGTTAATGGAATTTTTCCAAAAACAGAATAATCTTTCCTAAAGAGGAAATCCATAGACTTTTTATGAATTACAAAAATATTGCTTGCTTTCAGCGAGGTTCGCTTGTTAAAAGCAAGTTTTGTTCCCATAGACTTAACATTGTACCAACCAAATCTTTTTGATTTCTTCGCTAAATACGAGTTATCGTTAAAACAGGGCTCGTTATAAGCGAATTCGATTGTAGTGTCAATGGAAAACAAAATATTAAATGAATAGAGGTTTGCTTCAAAGAACGCAACCTTATTTAAACAGAATACAAAACATTTATCGAATGTCTCATTTCTCTCAATTTTCGTAAATGGAAAAAACATAACAGCAAGCAATCTTTTATCAGATGAAATTCAAACCACAAATCGGAAACTTCCAAACCTAAACAGATGCTTCTGTTATCCCGAGAAAGAAGGAACAATGGCAGAATGAGTAACACTAGTCGCGCGTGTTCTTTTGAATTCAACATTTGTGTGCGTGTGCTGTGTGTGTGGAAGAAATATATCTTCAAAGAATAGGAATCTAGAGCCCGAGTTTACACAACAACTAATGGAGCCGATTGAAACTATCGTCTAGAAATCCACATTATAGAGCGCATTTTGTGGATAACAAAACGTGAGAGAGATGGACACTGAGCACAAACACCAACATAAAAGAAAAATCTTTTTTTAAAAAAAGGGAGAAAAATGGTGGATATGTGGGCGTACGGATGAGCAGAATCAATGGGGGTAAATTCCATTTCCAAAGCTATACTCTGTGGTAGGCAACACTTCACAATAGCTAACTTCAATACCCCCACCTCCACTTCTACGGTTCAGAACCCCACCGTACCAAAAACCCTCTTTCATTCTATTTTCTGTGTCCACGAACGTATACTCGACTTCACACTCCCCTGCCATTCTTTTTTCCTCATCCTCTGTTGAAAAATTGAATTACACTAAAGAAAGAATAGTAAAAATAATAATAATCTAAAAAAAGAAGATACTGCCGAGGCGAAAATAGGTTGATATCATGTCACGTGACTGGAGAGATGTGAAAAGCTAGGCTTTCGTGGTTTGCAGCCCCCGTTCACACTTTCAACCCCCCCCTCAAGGAATGGAGACAGACAATGGGAAGCCTTTTCAGAGAATTCGATAGAAAAATGATAGGCGGGAAAAAATGAGCCAGGAATGCTTTGACCGGAGCAACGGACAATGGCCGAATTCTTAGCACAAAGGGACAATGGCTGGCCATTCGGTTTTCCGAAGCTCATGCGGCATAACGGTCACTGCATTACGATTAACTCCGACGGAAGCTTGTTACAAAAGAACTCCACGAAATACTAAATGCCTCGCACTCGGATGGGATTCGAAATGGTTCGGATTCGAAAGAATGAGTTGCATGTTTTAAATTTAAAGTTTTAAGGCGCTTATTTGGAATTTTAATTTTTACACAGAAGAAAAGTGGAAAAGTGACCTGGCAATTATGGATTTAAAAATAAAAAAAGAAAAAAAGAACATTAAGCTTCAGGCAGGGCAGCAGAGAGTCAAGGCGGGCCCCTTGTCAGTTATGTCGCCGGACCCTCCCCCCCCCCCCCCCCAAAAAAAAAGAAGAAAAAAGAAAAGAAAAGAGAGGGAGAAGAAAAAAGGTCGGAAAAGAAAAGAAAATGTAGGGAAAGATGAAAAAGGGGGGGGGAGAATAGAGAAAAAGGAAGAAAAAAAAAGGAGGGAGGGGAGAAAAAAACCAAAACTGCTTACTGGAAAACTCTATTTTAAATGCCACAACAATAAATACCAGAAGAGTAAATTTTACTTAATCTTTACGTTTTCTCTTATTCGGAGCTCCCCCTCCCCTTTTTTTTCTTTCTTCCTTTTTTTTTCGTTAGTGTCGCCCCTCCCCTTCCAAGGCCCGGGCCCATAGTTTCCGACTAGTCTGACATGGCCTCTCGTCGGGCCTGGCTTCAGGTATAGTAATTCTGTACCTCAAAGCCAAACTAGCGTAAGTCCAAAATTGAGATTTTCCGTTTATTAGTGCATTCTGTGTAGAATAATATTCCGCATTGAGTTATGTGAATGTAACGTAATTCTAAAAAAAAAAAATCCTTGGTAATTATTTACTAGTGTTAAAAGAGCGCGCGTCCCATTTTTGTATGCGCCAAACAAACGTTTTTCCTCTCTCCTGTAAAGTAGCGATTATGTAACTTACGTTATTCTGGCTCTGAGGTACAGAACTAATGAATAATGACCCTTGGATGACTTTACAGTTTCTGTTGTAGTTATATGCTAGAAATGCAAAGTGTTTTAAAAGAATGATTCGACTTGAAAAGTGTACATTATGAAAAATATTTAACATGGATACTTCAGATTAATTTTACATTGATTGGTTAATAACAATGCATACGCGTGTTGCAAAGGGAACAATTTAAGTCTGACAGGACCAAGGTAAACCGCTTGACTAGAGCCAAGACCCTTCTGAAGAAGCTCAAACATCCCGAGGAGCCAGGACTGCTGTTTTTTCTCAGATGAAAAGAACTTTGGGCCAAAAGATGATGATGAACCACAAAAATGATCACTGGCTGTGTAAAAGCCCTGATGGTTATGCATACCAAATTTTCAGCATCAGTGATGATTCTTGCTGTTGTTAGTAGTGTAGGAGATATGCTTCCACATTTTTTTGCCAAGGTGCCAGTGTTAATGCCGTTGATTACACCAGTAGTAGTAGTCAAATGATGACTTTCAGATCAAATGTGGTGTTTTGAAACTAAAGGTTCAAGTTGGGGAGCATTCCATCCAGACCCAAGAGGTTGCTCAAACCGCTGGATCGTTGTCCCGAGGGACATCACCTTATCTCAGAAAGAAAATAATCTTTCACTGAGATAAAGTCCTACTTTTATAATTTTATTTTTCAAAGTTGATAATAGTGTTACACAAACAGTATTACAGTAACCCCCTGATTATCCATAATTTATTAGCGAGTTAATCATAAATCAGAAACATGTATTTTCTCTATGAAAAACTAATATCAAAAACTTTTTTTTTGTCTAAAATTTAAATTTAAACTCATTTGATTTTTTGGTTTAAGTATTTATAGATTTTTTGTGCTATTTCACATACTTACATTTATTCTTTATTGATGTTAAGTTCTCTTGTACGAAACTACAAGCATTTTTACTGTATTGTATGTATTTTTAGTTTTGAAGAAAGTTTTGTGTATCAATACAGTCTCGTTTTCGAGAAAAATCAATTTTACCTTATTTGACGCCGCTCATTTAAACCTTTTTGTGGTTTATCCAATACCGCGGATAATCAAGAGTTTACTGAATTATATATTCATAACTTTTTTTTTTTTGCTGATCAAAGATCAGTTTTTATATTTTAGTGTATAAAGTTTATATCAATAATACATAAATAGTCTTACTATTATACAACATATATATATATATTTTTTTTTTTTTGCTGATCAAAGAACAGTTTTTATATTTTGATGTACAAAATTCATATCAATGATACATAAATAGCCTTATTATTATACAACACTTTTTTTTGCTGATCAAAGAACAGTTTTTATATTTTGATGGACAAAGTCTATATAAATGACATAAATAGCTTTAATATATATATATATATATATATATATATATCATCATCATCATTTTTTGTTTGTTCTAGAATCATTTTTTTTTTATACTTTGATGTACAGTGCTTTTTAAAAGTCAAATAATTAGGCTTGTTACAACACTAACGTTTCTGTTCAAAGATCAGTTTTTATATTTTTATGAACAAAGTTTAAACAAATGACTATAAAATACCATTATTTTACAACAATAACTTTTTCTGTTCAATGATCAGTTTTTCTATTTTTATATAAAATTTTTCCAAGCATTATTGATGTGTTATTTCATATCAGTGACTTGTTAAATTTTTCCAAATAGTATACATTTTTAATTTTTGAGGTATTACAAATGTTATAATAAAACTGAATTTTTTAAATTATTGTGAAAAATTTTTATATTTTAATACATGGTCATAGCAACTCATTATCACTGTTGTTTTCGAAAGAAGGTATAAGAAAATGACCGTACGGTAAACCATTGATTCCATCATTAAACGGATATTTTTTGTCATAAAAACATGACAATCCTAATTTGTTTTGAACAACCGTTTCAATGTTATGATTTTTTACGCTTATGTTTTGTTGGTTATGTCTTAAAAAAAGATTTTTATCCAATACTTCTTTGTATAAATCAGAATTAAAACTCATTTTTGAAACAAAGTTTTTGATGTAGTAATAATGTTTGTTTCCTCTGAAATCCTGCCAAACAGTTGAAACAAAATTTATTGATACCTTTTTTTGTTTTCATAAGACTATTAAATCGTCGTATCACAAAAAAATGATTTTTGTACAGTAACAAATTTACCAGTTTTCCAGCTCTTTTGCTTACATAATAAGGAAATATTTCATTTTCATAACCATATACATTAATTTGTACTTTATTTTTTTTTTTTTCAAATTTTTGAATTTGATCTATTTTTACAGGAAATTCTAAAAAATTATAATCAAATCGTGAAAAATATTTCTTATAATTTTTTGCTCTATTGGAGTTAATAATTGAAGGATAAATCGAAGCTATAACAGAGTATAAAAAACAACGGTTGCCTTCACATTTGATGTTTAATAAAGCACGTTTACGTTTTAAATAAGATGGTAATTTTATGTTTTCACACCCACCAAAGAGTCCTGAGTAGTTTCCTTTGTGCACATCTAAATAAAGAATATGTTTGATAATCCATCCACTTCCATTTGATACAAAGTTTTCAATGTCTAATTTTATTTTTCTAAACGCCGAATCTATTGCACTGTAAATTTGGTATCTACTCAAAATACGCTCAGCACGAGAACAAAAGTAAAAAGTTTGTGTAACTTCTTCCCCTTCAATTAATTTTGAAAAGACAATGTTTAAACAAATAATAATTCTTATTCTCAAAGATACTGAGCTATTAAGCAAGTTAAATATGCTTACTCTTGCATCTCTGTGCAAGCTATCAATGTCATAATAATTAGTAACTTGAGCTCTTACACTTCGGATATATCCTCTAAATGCTGATCGGATAGTATTAAACTCCATGATTTATAGTGATTGTTATTTTCAAACATTACTCGCTTTGAAACACATAGTAGTAATAACTTTGTAATAATTATTAACTTGTGTTTTCGCTCCTAAATGATAGTCTGAAACTCTACCATTCACTGGATTACATAGTAGTAATAACTTTAATAATTATTAACTAGTGATCTCATTATAATGGTATTCATGATTACACATTTAGGTTTAAAAAGAATTTAGAAAAAAAGAAAAAATCATTATTACTGATTTTTTACATACTCTGTCCACACTTCAACTGCTTTTTTTTTAAGGTTAGTAATTGCTCCAGATTTATGTTAAAACGTTTTTTTTTTATCTCCTCAGTTAAAAAATTATCAAATCTCCGACTGTTACACTTTTTTTGTAACAATGAAGAGATAACGAATAAATATTCCAGAGAAACAAACTTATTACCGATTCTTGATCAACTTAAAAAAATAACAAGTCACTGAGTGTTACATATTTTGGTTAGTTACAATAAAAAGATAACTGTTCAAATTTCAAAAAAAAAAAAAAAAAAAACATTACTGATTTTTTACGTACTCTGTCAACACTTCAACTGCTTTTTTTAATGTTGGTAATTGGTCCAGATTCATATTAAAACGGTTTTTTATCTCACCCGTTGGTAATGACTTCGAAAATGCCAAGTAGTAACTATGTCTGTATTCTTTTATTTCAATTGCAGTGTTTTTACCCAGGTAAATACTATAACTTTCTATATTTTTTCCTGATGTTGATGATGTTGGGGACAAGTTTAGATCGTAATGCTTTTGTTTTTTTTTACACCCTCATCAACTCTTAGAGGAGAGAATTCGTCCTCCTCTTCGCTTTGAAGAGGTTCTGGACGCTTTCCAGTCTTTACTCGTTTAGCTTCTAGTCAAAAGAAATGTTAAAAAAAAAAACTTTAAATTTTTTGTTAAGTTAAATGTAAAGAGATTTAGTACAATAAAAGAAAAGTAATCTCACCTCTTGATGCCATTCTTCTTACGTTGTAAAAAGTCTTCTTAAGTAAAGAAGGTTCTACAGAGAATGATCATTGCTCAGAGGTTTATATACCCATCGTTCTACCCTCGTTTCAAGGACGTAAAGCATATTTCACGTAATTAACAAACACCCAATACAAAGAACTTAATACTAACTTCCTTTTTATTCAATATCGAATAATAAACAAGTCGTATCAGTAAGACTTTTGACCTTCAAGTAAAACTTTGCATTCATCGAAATACCTATTTTTTATAATTACATCTATTATGAGCTTTAATGATTTCACCACTTTAAAGCAAGACCGCTTGTGTGTGTATACTAGTGACCTTAAAACATAATCTACCTTCATAACAAAAACTTTTGTGAAAACTTTCATATACGAAATGGTTTGGTAGTCATTACCTTGAAATGAAGGACAAATGAATAAATTTGATTAATCTTTTGATTTATTATTATGAACATTAACGATTGCACCATTTTAAAGCAAGACAACGTGTGTGTGTCTATACTAACGACCTTAAAACATAATCTATCTTTATAACAATAACTTTTGTTAAAACTTATTCTTCGATATGGTTTGGTAGTTATTACCTTGAAATGAAGGACAAGAGAATATATTAGTTTAATCTTTTTATTTTGTATTCGAGTTACATAAAACAGGATTAGTTTTACAATGTGTGAAGAGTTTCCACAAGTTCATCAGGTGATAATATCTTAAAATAACCAAATATTAATTTTGAAGAATTAGGAATGTCCATGTTTGTTTCTCGTGCTGTTAAAATACAGTCCAACAGATGAGTAAATAATGTTTTGTTTGGTCCGAATACTTGAAATCTTTCTTGTGCATCACGTCTGTGCAATTGACAGTATCCAAACCAATCATCCAGAGGGTCATTGTGAATAAATTGAACAATTTCAGAGTTGTTTAGAATTTTAAAATAAACCACCTTGTTTGAATCGTCACGTTGCAACGCATCTTTCACACATTCAACAATGTTATTGAATAGAGCTGGGTGAAGGTAAAAGTAATCTCTCGCTGAACAGCAGTTGCAGAGAATATAACCGTATTTCTCCATGGTTGATCTTCTTCTAAATTGATATCTTTATGATGATTCCTTATATTCTTTGTTCAGTGGTTGACAGTATTGAATGTAGAGGGGACGAGGAATCTTGATTAGCTTAAAATATCGTTGTGCAAAATTTTGAACAATTCGTTCATTTTGGCAAGTATTATTTGGATGTAAGCGATTAATGGGTAATTTTCGACAAACATGCCACAGAAAATAAAGGCAGAACAACCCACATGATGAAGTGTATACATGTTGTAAAAGGTTATCGTTCCATTCTAAGCTTGATGAATTTTTATCGATAAATTTTTGAATATTATGTAATGGTGGAGTACCATATGAACAGAAAAAAATACAGTTTGCGTTTTTTTCGAAATACATTGCTTGCCAGTGTTGTCCTTTACATTGGGAAGGGTCCGTATTAACAATAAAAGAGCGATGATGTTTCCTTCGATCTGGGAGCGTATCGCTTGCAAACACTCCACCAAAGTTTGATTTAATTTTTTTATCGCTCAGAGCTAATCTTATTAACGCAAAAGTATCCATGCTCATTTAAAAATCTGTAAAGACGTTTCGGCTTTTATCTATTTCAATGAGTGCTTGCATTTCCATATATGCAATTAAAGTAACTGTTTCCGGAAGATCGTCATCAAATTTAAGGTGAATTGATATATCACCGCTTCGAGTTATATTCGCAAAAGGGGCACTAGCTGAGTAATCTTGTGTGAGGTTAAAACAGTAAAAACACGAGTTTTCCATGTATGAATTAAAAGAAATATTTGTTTTATGCTGTGTCATATCGGTGAATAAGCTTAAATAGTTTCTGGCGAATAAATTTTTCCCATAACTAGGAGTGTATGGTGAACTTGGAACTTGAATACCATTTTCAGTAAGAAATATATGATTCAACTTGTAATTTTTAAAATTAAAAGGATTTTTTTTTAAATCTCCGGTATAGGCAGAATTTGATACTAACCCTAAGATTATGCGTGAAGGAAGAGCACCATTGACTGCATTTGGTATAGTGATACTTTTTATCCCAGAACTTAATGTAAACGTTTTTATTTCGATTCGAGTAAACGGCATTTGAACAAGTGATTGTTCTAGTGCCTTTTCGTGAGCTACGAGAATGGAACTTGATATTTCACATTTTCTAACAAACAAACTTATATATTCAATTTGAATATGATAATCGCCTGCAGCCGCTAATAACCCAAATTCATTTTTGGCTTTTAACAACCGAATGCGGATTGAGGTTCCGTTTATTAATAATTTAGACTGAGTTCCTAAATCGGTATGAAGAATCCCACACATGTCAAACACTTTTCCATTTTTGACACGCTCCCATCTTTTTTTTAATCCTTCATTTTTTCCAGCTGCTACCAAACTTACATCATCAAATTCGCAAGCTGTGTCTTTTTGAAATAATCCTGCACTTAATAAATTCTTCTGAGAAGATTCTGGATGAAATAACATGCTTTGGATGTAAGCTTTGTAAGCATAATTGGTTTCTGAAGAAATCTGACGATCGTTAAGTGACACATGACATTCTGAAAACATTGTATTTAGGAGGTAATTAATTGGACCGCACCTATCTGTATCTTGAAAAGCTGTACCATCTGCTTTTAAAATTTTTGCTTGAACGTAAAGAAAAATATGAGAGGGGTCATAGTAGCTTTCACCTAATCCGGATAAAAGGAATTCTATATTATTATTATGATCTGAAATCGATGCAACAGGATGAATTTCCACAAATGATGATCGATCTATTGCTAATTGAATGGGTGTAGATGTGAACAAATCTAATTCACTTTTAGTGCAATAACATTTTTCCATTTTCACAGATTTGCAAACACGTCTTTTGTGCAAGATTTCTTTCGTTTCATCTGACGTTTTGGTGTACGTTTCTTTCTTTTAATGCCTCCGCCACCTCTCAATTTGCGGAGAATATCTTCTTTAATTTCATTTCTAGCTTGGCGGAATTGATTACGTGAGGCTTCACGAAAAGATGTACCTCGTGACATATCTTCCAACATGTTTCGACCTGATGTTAGTAAATGTTTTCCTAAATATTTGCTTGCCTTTATCATAATTGGCATTGCATACCTTTTTAAATTACTAAATAGTCCATATCCTCTTTGTATGGGATAATTTGAGGCAAAATAGGGTCCTCTTCCTTCTTGTTGATTACAGTAGTAATCAATACATTCGTGAGGATCTAATCTTTGACCATGTGTCTCCATGACCAATAATGTTATCTATAAAATTTAATTCCATTGTAAGCTTATTTTATGCAATTTTCTTTCGAAATGAAAGTACCATATTTGTTTTACCTGACAAAAATTTGATGGGAGTGCCACTACTTGTAACTAACTCAATCTCAATAACGTCAAAATAGTGTTTTTTTACTGGGAAATATAAAGGTACTGTAAATTGTTTCACAATTTGTTCTTTATATTCATTAGCAATGGGTATTATTTTTAAGATAGGTGCGGATACATCTCCCACTAATGAGGAAGAAACAATATCGCAATAAACATAAACTTCAGTAATTCCAGCTCGTAATTCCAAAATGTAATCCGATTTATAACGTCCTTCTGTAAAAGTGTTTGTAAGAAATCCAAGCATATTTGAAAGTTTTTCGTTAAAAATGACTTTAGTATTTTCGGGAACAACCAATTCAACTTTTGAATCAAATAATTTTTTTAGAAAAATATGATGAAATTCTTTAAAAAAATCTTTAGGTTCTTGGTACATGCCACTTGGAAGGTTTAAATAAAATGTATTTGGCTTTTTACGATTAACTAAAAAACTTTCATATTCCATAATTTGAAATTTTTCTCCTTCAAATCGGTCAATTAACTCTGAATACTCAAATTCATTTTTACCTTGAATTATGTGAATTTCATTCTTAAGATTTAGTGCATCCATTAATTTGGGACATGAGTTACGTTTCATTGCGAGTTCTACATTTGATTGTAGTTGAAGAGTCACCTTATTCTCATGCTTTTTAAAAAAAGCTAAATTATTTCTGGTTTCATAAATAATTTTCTCTGAAATTTGATCAAAAACATCTCTTTCTTCCATTTCACGAAGTAAGATTTCATGTCTTTTTTTCAATATTGGTTTTTTAACTGTAATTTTAATTTCTTGATTTTTAAACATTTCAACATTTGGAGGATTATATTTACGTGTTATTATGGTTGCTCCTCTGTCATATGCCGGTGTAATATCATCAATATTTGGATTGAGATTTAAAAGTCGTAAAAAATTATAACCTTTTTCAGCTGAAATATACAACTCACAATGAGGTTTTAAGGATATTTTTAATTTTGTGCTGTTCTCTATGAGTGAAAATGATATTATTGGAACTTTAGTAATAGCTCTGATATTAGCGGTTACACCCTGAACAAAATCCGAGAAGTTTTCATTATACAATGGAATGACAAATTCAGGTAATAACGTAGTATCTTCAACATCTTCGATGGTTTCTATAGTATAACTATCGTTGTAGTCAGGGTGAATGGTAAAATATTTCCCTGGCAAAGTAACTTCGGACAAACAACACTCCCAGTCACCAGTCAACGTTATTGGGTGAGCTAATTTGGTTTTAAAATGATCAGGAGTGTTATGGGGAAAATAATTCATGCTCGCATTTGAAGGTAACAAAATATGAAAATCATTCACTGATTGATCCATTATAAATCTTTCACAATCTGATCAGCTTGTATCCACGAGTTTTGAGAGCTTGGAAAGCCAACCCATTTAACAAACAGCTGACAATTTTTTCCCCTACCTCTTGTTCGAATTACTTTTTCAATTGCCCAAAATTCTTTCGATGATTTGTCTATTTTCTGCAATTCTTCGTTATAAAACCGCCCTTCAATTTCTTTAGAGTCAAAATCTTGTAGAACATAAGTAGCTGGGATTGTAGGATATCTTTTGTAAATGCGAAAAACTTCTTCCGTCCACCTCGGCAAATAGCCTTTGCGAAAAACTTTGCGAGCTTTCGATATTCTAACTACATCTCCTACTGCAAAACGGAATTGTGGTAGTGAACTGTAACTGTACAAACGTTTATATAGTTTTGGTTCATCGTCTACAGTTACTTTAAAAGGTGCAAATCCGTGAGCGCTGTGAATAGAATGATTATATGAATCAACTAATGCTGGTAAAACATCATAATATCTATAAGAGTTGCGAAAAGTAAAAACTTTGTATAATCTTTCTAAAAGTGTTCTATGAACACGTTCTAAAATTGCACATTTTGTTTCACTTTTTGTTGAATAGTGGTGAATATTATGTTTTTTTAACACCTCGTTAACATTTTTGTTATAAAATTCAGCTCCCTTATCTGTTTGAAGATTTTTGGGTTTTGTTTTTTTAAATAATTTTTGAAAAACTTGTGCTACTGTTTTTGCTTTTTTATTTTTAACTGGAAATACTCTTAAATATCTAGAGAATACATCGATAATTGTTAAAATGTAACGATAACCTTTGTTAAATCGAGATAACTTTTTCACATCAATTAAATCACTTTGCCATAATTCATTTATTCCATATGCAATTGTTTTGCATCTCTGAAATTTGTAACGAACTGGACGATGAAGTGTGTAAACGTCTTGTTTAGAAAGCCATTTCTGTACAATACTTTTATGCACTCCGCTTGCTTTAGACAGTTGTTTTACCCCTCCGAAAGACCCTGGTTCTTTTGGATTGAAGTATAATTTTTTCAATCTGCCCAAGTTTGCCATTTTAATGGAGCTTTGTCTTCCTGAGATGAATGTGAGCTTGTCTCCTCAAATTCTGTCCATTTTGGCAAAGTGACTTTTAAATTTGATTCTTGGGCTCCATTTTTTTCAAGGTCTGGGATTACTTTTTCTACAGATGATTCAGAACTTGACCTTCTGAATGCAGGATTTGTATCTGTTAATGCCAATTGTTCACGCAGATTTGAATTTCCTATCCACTGAATTGGAATGTTACTTTTTAGTATAGCATCGAAAAAGGCATTAAATCCTCTAGGAGGAGTTACTCCTTTTATATCTTTCATCATATAACTAAATAAGTCTATTATATTACTACGATATTCTGGTTTGCCATTTACTTCCAACTCATTTTGATCATTAAATGTGTAACCATTAGTATGTAAACTTTCTAATATTGGTAAAATGAATTTTTTTTTATTTTTTGGTACAACATATCCTATATATTTTGACAAATTAAAGCTCCTAGATAAAGTTTTAGGTGCTTTTTCTGCAATACTTTTCATCAAAATGTCTGGAGTCTTATCTGGTGACAGTTCTGCCATCAGTTCTTTTGGAATCTCAAACGGTTTGCGAGGAGGAGGGGGTTGCATTACTCTCTGATATTTGGGTATTAAATCTGATAATAGTTTTGCCTTAATATCATCAGATGTTAATTTTTCATGTAGCACACTAGCAATGTTATCCTCCAATCGAATCTCAGGTTTGCTTAGTTGATAATATTCTGAAACCAATTCAGGTGGAACCAATGCCATCTTCTTAGACATAATTCTATATGCGTTTGCCAATGGCTTTGCCCGCAATGCCTCCTAAGAGACTTAGAACAGCAGGTAAAATTAGAGGAAGAAAACCACCTACTTGACGATTTGTAACAAAAAGTTTACGCTTGCGAGAAAGTGGAACTCTTCTATCAGCTAATAATCGTATTACCCTTTTGTAACTACACAATTTTTTAATTTTACTCGTTGCTATGTTTCCAGCTAGCAAATTTTGACAAATTTCACACAGAGTTTTTATTTGGTCATCTGATGCGGTTTTTAGTATTGCTTTTCGCTGATTAGGATTTGCATTGGCAAGTACGTGCAACAAATGAACATGACGATTTAGTCGCTTCATTTTGTAGCAGGAACAAACACCCAATTAATCATGTCACAATCAGGAAATATAGACTGACGGAGACGATGTTCCTCTGGTGTTCTTGGGTGAACATCAACTAACAAATAACTAAACGGAGCCTTTGTCGCTTTTTTATATGCGTCCATAAAGTATTTTGATTGTCCCGGAAATGCCTGTCTAGCAAAACACGATACTTGGGACAAATCACGGTTGTTACGAAATAAAACAATGTAATGTGTATTCAAACTTATATCTCTCATTGCTTTTACTCTTGGAAAAAGGTTTTGCGTTATAAGTATTATGCTGTACTTTTTGTGATGAGATCCAACAGTAAACATTTGAGATATTTCAGGTGTTAAACTATTCATCATATCATCCAAGACAATCAAATCACTTTCTTCTTCTTCTGACGGTAACCCACATACAAATTTATAGGTTTTCTCTCTTAAAAACCATGGTTGCCAAACTGTGTAACACCAGACAATTTGTTTTATAGGGTGGTCATAAACTTGTTCAGAAATAATTTGGCGAGCGAGTTCGGTCTTGCCCGATTGGGAAGGACCAGTGATCATACAGGTAGAAGGATGTCTCAATTTTAACATTTTAACCAATCTAGCAAATTTCACAAATTTTTTCAAATTCTTCTCTTTTTAATTGTACACCAATTATTTCGGGTTTTAAAGTCTTAGTTTCATTTGACCAGAAATATCTTATATCAACCACTTCTTCGTTATTCTTTCTACAAACATGAAGAAATATCTTTCGTCCAATATGTTTCGATATTGTGCAAGGGGTGTTAGTTATGTTTATGATTTTTTCTTCATTTTTGGTACTCACGTGAACGTAAGTTATGAAAAAAACAGTTTCAATTGCAATAGCAACTAATACAAGTATAATAAAATAATTTTGCTTCAGCATTCTAAATTTGAACAACTGCGTTGGAAACTTTTCCAGAAATAATCTAATTCTAGAGTGCAATTAAATTTATAGTTAAAAAAATCCAATTCATTACATTACTTTACCTTTGGATTGGACTAAAGTTCAACCGTGAGAGACAAAATTGATTTAAAATCAAAAAAAAAAAAAAAAAAAAAACATGCTAAAACTTTTGTTTTAACCTCTTGGGTCTGGATGGAATGCTCCCCAACTTGAACCTTTAGTTTCAAAACACCACATTTGATCTGAAAGTCATCATTTGACTACTACTTACACCGAGGTATTAGACAGAGTTGGATCACTATTGTAGCACGTGGAAGGCCGTATGTTTCCCAACAAGACTCGACACCATCCCATTCGGTTACAACAACACAAGATGGGATGCTCTCAGTGCAGCTCTCTCAGAGCCGTTACTATGTAAAAACTATGTCGAAGACTCATCTCATTACTGCCTGCAGTCGGTTTCGACAACGCATAGAAGCTGTTATTGCCACTGATGATGGGTTTATTGAATGATGTCGTTTTTTATGTATCTGACCACTTGCATGAAAATTTTAATATGTAGTAAATGATTTTTTAACTCAATTTGTTCCTGTTTTTTCTATAGACATCAATTTGTTCTCAAATACCTGCCGCACTCAGTATATATATTTACATATGTATGAATATGTTAGTGTTGACTTTTTACACGTATATATTCGCGTATACACGTATATACCCATAAATTTGTTCAGTCAAGAGCGTGCACAGGGGGGGGGGAGAGAAGAAGGGACACCTGTTGGCCCGGGTCTGAGCCTGAATGGGGCCCAATATTTTTAAAACTAGGGGTGAAATATAGGGGTAAACAATGTGGAGGGGGCCAGGAAAAGTCATTTGACGGGCCCAAAATTTTTTATGCACTCTCCTTGTACAGATACGCATTATATACTCATGTATTTACGTAGTTGCATGTACTGTATTATCCCGAATTAGCTGGCAGGCCGGGAAATATAATTTTTCGGTACGCCGGATGATTCGGGGTTGATTTTGCAGCAAAAAAATGAAGTAAGTTTTCCCGCTTACTTCATATTAAACACTGTAAAAAAAATTCCGAAACGTTACTGGTTATTTCCGTGGAACGTCTCGGGATTTCACCTATTTCCCCGTAAAAACAAGTATCTTCACAAAAAAGTTTCCTGAATCGCTACAATTGCACGCATGCAGACTTTTCACTGTTGTGGAAAATATTTTTAGCAACCAGTTTTAAGATTGAATGAGCGTGTTTATTAAGTGTATCGGCCTATGATTGCTTACGGCTTGTCCAGGTTGACTAAGCTCTTAATGATGAGCGAAAAGGTCAATGGATGGCTACAGCTTTGCTAGGCAGGAACTGCAGGCAAGAGATATGGCTGGTTTCTTCCTGCATAACTTTGGCCGTGGTCGCTCTGATTTCTATGGAGCCTTCTTGGTAAATCAGGAAGGTACTAATCAATAACACTAAACCTACTTAATTTTTCTAGAAGGTTCTAGAGACATGATTGACTTTAACAGGGGATATTTCGCATTTCTTCAGAAAGTTTCAAGGTTAATTTCAGAAAGGTTACTGACTTTTAGCGGAAAACGTTCCTGGTTTTTCCAAGATATGTTACTGGAAGAAATTGGGCACATCAGCTGCCTATTATTTTCCAGTAACGTTTCTGAATCGTTTTTACAGTGAAGGGGCGTAAGGATGATTTAAGCAGTTTTTGACCTCCCCCCCCTACTTCCATGTACGATTTTTCAATCCCCTCTCCCTATTCTTACGTAAGATTCCATTTCGTTTTTCAAAACAATAAAATGTTGTTAGAAAAGGATAAGTTACACTAAAAGTTCCAATATGACATAAATTGAAGATTTTTATTTTTCAACCGATAAATTATATTATTTTATTGCTGTCACTGACGTCGTGGTTGATCCACGTTATCTAAGTATTTAAAGTACTGTTACGCGCAGCGTAATTAAACACTAAAAACAGTTCAGAAATGTTCCTGGAAAATAAAAGGCAGCTGATGTGCCCAATTTCTGCCAGTAACATATCTTGCAAAAACCAGGAAAGTGTTCCACTAAAAGTCAGTAACCTTTCTGAAGAATTGGGAAATCTTAATGTCTCGGGAACCTTCAAGAAACATTAGGTAGGTTTGATGTAATTGATTAGAACCTTCTTGATTTACCAAGAAAGCACCAGAAGCATGAATGAAACCATGGCTTAGCTAAGAGCATAGATCTTATAAAAAAAATTTTGAAAAAAAAATAGAACCGACTTCAAAATTGCTCTAAAAAATGAAAAATAATTTTATTCTTTAAACACCATCGAAATGCTTTTAAACATAATTTTTTGAAGTTGGCGCAAAAACAAAACGTAAAATCCAGTGTAATCATGCTTCGTTCATATTTTTTTCAGAAAAGCATCCAAAGTTACGAATGAAAGATTTATATCGTTATTCAAATATGCTGTCATCAATGCGTAATGTATGTGATAATGAAGAAACTGGGCGTGGTAAAATTTATAATTAAAGTTGAGTTACGGCTGTGAATGATTTTATCTATCGTTTTTGCGCCAACTTCAAAAATTATGTTTAAAAGCATTATCGATGGTGTTTAAAGAATAAAATTATTTTTCATTTTTTAGAGCAATTTTGAAGTCGGTTCTATTTTTTTTTTCAAAATTTTTTTTATTTCATTCTTTTTAGTGTAAATGTAGGTTTATCAGAAATAGTAAGAAGTTACCATCACGAAACTTCGCCTTATTTTTTTCATAAAAATGCTCCATACTAAAAAAAAAAAAACTATAAACACGGATTAAACATTAGGCGATTGGCACTAAAAACTTATCTTTGTTCCTCTCTGGAATTCATGTGTAGTTAATTTAATTATAACCATTTAAGTATTACGTTTTTCCTAACTAGTTTCCATTTCACAGCATACAAGTTGCTTGTTATAGAATCCTGTATTTTCTTACTTATCCCTGATCATCTGTTATTGGCGTAGATGATAACGATAAAAATACTACTGTGTAGTTGAGGCAAACCAAATGGTAGCCTTGTGAAGGCTAAGCAGATCCTAATCACTGCATCACCTCGCTTCCAGGTTATGTTTACCCCCACTATGGCGCAATAGCACTGAAGAAGGGAAGATTTCGATATTTCACATAGGCTTACTATAAATCAGCAGGATTACCAAAATCAAATTATTTATGCCAAAAATGAGACGACAGCGCCAGATTCCCGATTATCGAAATATCCCCCTGAAGAAATTTGATGCTTGCTTCAGAGAAGCCTTCATTCAAAATTATCACTACACTTACTATTAATGTTACTGTCGTATGGCACCAAACTTTCACAACAATGGGTTTTAAATTTAATCATTTAATAGGGAAACTGCATGAAATTTGTTGTTTTTTGCCCATAACTTTTTTTCTAAAGGACAAATATGGTCAAGCAAAGTAATGGGACCTAAGTTGAGTCATCCCCTATCCATTAAAAAAAGAATCATCAAAATCGGTTCACTAGGTGAGACGCTGTGAGTGGACAAACAAAAAAAAAAAAAACATACATACGGTATGAACTGATAACCGCCTCCTTTTTGAAGTCGGTTAAAAATAGAATAGATGTGCCTTCACCCCACTTTTCTCCTCAGAGCGCGCGTCAACATCCCTCGTTGGACATCACGTGATCAAGGGACTCCCCTCACAAGAAACTGTTTCCCTTATCGAAGAGAATCATTTTGCGCCGCGATCATTTGCACAATTAAGGGAAATTAAAGCATTTAACCCATGGGTTAAATGGGGTTAAATTAAAGCATTTTACCCATTATTAAAGAAAAACGGAACACTCTATCCCTCACGTAACACCTCATATTTTTTACTAAAAGTAATAATTAAAAAAGGTAACAATTTTTTTTTTCATTAAGAAATCGCAAATGTATTTGCTGTATTTTGCAAAAAATGTTCTTTGTTACCTTTTTAAGTTATTACTTTTTAATGAAATGCGGGACAAAATGACAGCTTTTTCATGGAAGGGTCCATTAGATATTTTCCCATCATAACTTTTGAAGCAGGCGCACAAGCTATTTAAACTTTTTTTCAAGTGTTTTAAATACTGATTAGAAAAAGACGTCTTCAAAAATCTTAAACAAAAATTGACCTTATAAATTTTCTTTTATTTCAATCAAATTTTTCAAATACAGATAAATAGTTACAATGCGTGCTTTTTCCCACAACTTTTGAAGCCAGTGCAACAATTTAACATAAAACCCGATCTAAAACCATAAACCAATTAGAAATACAAATGTAAATAGAATCAAATATCAACTCAATTACATAGTATTCCAATATTCGCATGCGTTTCGCACCAACACTACATTAGCCAAACCAATAACTTTGGTTTGTTCCTAATTTTTAAGCAACTTTAGTGTTTTTTTTAAGTACTCAGAAAATAAATTATTTGCAATTATAAACTACATGAATGGTCATTTGACTTCCGCCCCTCCCCAATTTTTCTTTTCTTCTTTTTTTTTCGTCCCACAGACTGTGATAATTTTGACAATTTAAACTCGAGGGTGAAGAAAACTAGTGATTATTGTCCCTTAGCAATATTAATTTTGTTACTTTCCTACTTATTGGTCTTTGTGAATTATTTTCATTGTTTGAATTGACTGCGCGATACATTCTAACGCTTAAATATTTAGTAACGATTAATTTTATAAACTTTTTAACGAGAAAATCTGCTGCCTCTGTTTCCAACATATGCTTATTTAAACTTAGAAAAACAGAATTCGAAACTTTTCGCATAACTCTTGTGGTCTCATGAGTAACATTATATTTTTGTGTTTTACTCCCAAAACTTTTTTACATTCTCGCTCAGTTGTTCTTCACAAATGTACATATTTCAATAGCTGCAATCTTGCAATAAGTTATCATACTTGAATGTGTCCCAAAATTCTTAAATTTTATTAGGTCTATTTTTACTTTCTTCTATAACTAATATATAGAAGAAAGTATTGGATTCGTGCAAATTTTCGAATTTCGAATTTTGACGGATTCGAACGTTTTGAGGTGTACTCAGTCCATTTCGACTATTTTTGGAAAATGTCTGTCTGTCTGTGTGTATGTGTATGTGTATGTGTGTCACGTCTGTGTGTGACCAGTTTTTTGTGGCCGCTCTACAGCAAAAACTACCGCATGAAATCGAACAAAATTTGGTACACATATGTGCCGCTATGTGAACTTGTGCCCATTGGTTTTGGCGCGAATTCCTCCAAGGGGGGTGGAGCAATGGAACGTTTTTTGAGTTGCGCGTGCTTGCTATTCCTCAGGAACCGGCGGAATCAAACAAAATTTGGTCCATAATTTGCCATTAACAGGAACAGGTGCTGATTCAATTTTGGTGTCAATAACTCAAACGGGGGTTGAGCCATAGAACGTTTTTTGTCGTCAATTGTGACTGCTGTATCTCATGAAATAATGAACGGAATGAAAGAAAAATTTATCAGCAAGTAGCCCTTAGTTGGTATAAGAGCTGATTTTATTTTGGTGTCAACGGCTAAAAAGGGGGTAGCGCAATCACCCGTTCTTTTTTTCCATTGTGAGTGCCCTATCTCAAGAAGTAATGCTACGTTCTGGTTGAAATTTGGAATATATGTGAATCCATATATAAACAGGCTTCGGTTCAATTTTGACGCCAATCGCTCCAAAAGGTGTTGATTTTTTTTTTTTTTTTTTTTTTTTTGCGAATAAAAATAGCTTTATTAATGCAACAATAAGATAAGATAAGATAAAATTTATTAACAAACAAAATACACATACATAACAGTAAGCAAAATTAAAAAAGTAAAGTTAAAAAACTTACAAATTATAAAACATAAATTACAAACTTCATAACAAAACATTAAGAAAATCTTGACTATAGTTCAACACGAGTTAGTATTAAATTCAACACTAAAGAGCGCCAAAGGCACTGTCCGCAGTGTTTTTTAATTGGTTTAGTATGGAGTACAAACACAAATATGTGTTTGTATAAGAAAGATAAATCGTAATAGATTGTCGCCTGCGTATTTCTCGTGATTTTAATTGTATGGAAATGATCGGAAATATTATCTCAATGATTTAAAATTTTTAACTGTTGCCATCTTATGTTTGTTAACAAATAAAATATTTAATTAATTCAAGCAAGGCTTTTAAAATAACTTTCAATTTTCGCTCTTTGCTTTGCTTTTGCAATAATTCAGACATTGAGATTGTCGTCAAGTTTTTGCATGTGTAATTTTGTTTTTGTTGGGAATATTGCTTCCTCATCAAGCATGGGGAGGGATCAGAAAAAAATATATATATAGAAGAAAGTTTCGTAATGGCCACAACATACTAGTTTGATTTGTTGTAGTTAAGACTGCGTTGCAGTCGTCGCAGTTCACAACAGAGTGCACTTGCCGGACAAAAAATCCAGCGTAGTCAGAAACATCATTAATATACTGCGTCATGTTAATTGAGATGATTTCTGAATTTTCCAAATCGTCGTCAAAGGAATCGGAAGAAAAGGCTTTCTTTCAAAGTATTTTTGTTACGCTTCAAATTGAATCTTAGTATTTGAAGGTTGTCAAAATCAGCGCAATTTGAAGAACTGGACTCTTTAAATTTCCGTATGAATGAATAATCTTTTTTTTCGCACTTCGAAATTATCCGACGATTATTGTTGAATCCCTCCTCACAACCTGATCGCACTGAAAAAAGTTTCAAGGTGATCCTGAGTAAGCTTATAAGACATTAAGCAGTTTAGAACTGGAATTCGGGCACCTACATACTTTTCATATGCTCCCAGCACTCTTTTCATAGAAATTAGGAAACCTAAAAATCCAGTTTTTCGCGGACATACTATATCTAATTTTCCATCGCTTGTTTTTAGTGATTTAATATAATGCTCGTTATCTATAGTAAATTGCTTAAAATATTCTTAATTTCGACTCATGGGGATTTTTTTTTTTTTTTTGCCTTTAACAGAAAAAAATATTTCTGTTACTCACTATGTCTTTATTTTTTAATAAAATTCATCAAACCCTCTTTCGTTAGAAAATCTCAGATTCACACACATAAAGATTTCTCACATAAGTATAATGAAAATTTTCAGACAATCCTAGACTTTTAACGACGCTTCGCATTGTTATATCACTGCTGCCTGAGAAGAGGGAGAAACGATGTCCCTTGATCACGTGATTTTCGGAAGAATCATGATGACCCCACTTTCTCCGGGCGAAATACGCTGCGCTGTAGGAGGAAAGGCCTATCTATCCCTTTTAAAGATCTATGGCTAAGAGAGAATAACAAGTAAGAACCAAGCGTATCCCTTGCGTTCTAAAATCCTGAGTCAATCTGGACGAGACATATACGAATTAAAGTCGATACACACTCAGTCAATCCTTAAACTGCTAGCTAAAAATACACACAACTGTTTTCACAACAGTGAAAAGTCTGCATTCGTGCAACTTGTAGTAATTCACGAAAATATCCAGTAACGTTTCGGATTTTTTTTTTTTTTTTTACAATGAATACGCCGCGCGCAACATTAACAAACATCTCAATATACAGTTCTGTGTCTACTTCTAATGTATACGAATCTTACATTACTGGAATTGTTATTAAATTCACAAATATTATTAAATTATTTTTAAAAACCTATTTCTGTAAAGAAATCTGTACTAAAAAGTTAGAATCTTACTGAAAAGTTAGAAGGAACTTGTAGCATTCCTGACACGTTATGGCTACAATGAAAATGAGTCATTTCACATACAAAAAGAGAAAAAAATGAAGCAGAAGGAATAATTTTTACCACTGAAAACTAGACTAAATGTTTCTTTCGATTTTTTTAATTATGCGATACTAATTAAAAATAAAATATGCCATACATAGTTCGATTCTTTTACTATATTTTTCACTATTCATTTTTAGTAAAACAAGTAAAAAACGGCTCAACTTAATGCGTTTTTTATCTTCCAGACGCAAATGAAAAATGATCCCTGCCAAACCACTTGACCACGCGATTTCTAATATAAAACATCGACTTGGGAAACACTACGTAAGCATAAGTTTGACCCCCCCCCCCCCAAGTAAGGGTATGTAGAGATTTTTCCAACCCCCTCCCCATCAGGACCCTTACGTAATTAATGAATGACCAATAAAAACCAACCACGATTGGGAAAAATTAAGTAAAATAATCGAATCGTTAGTAAACGAATAAAGTTCACTAAATCCGGCATTCGTTGATCTGCATCATATTCTACAATGACATAAGGAAAAATTTGACTGGGGAAAGTGTGCAGTGCGATCTTTCCATTGAGAAGAGATAAAGTGGTGGGAGTGAAGACTTTCATTCACGAAACCAAGACCCCAAGTCACGTGATAGATTTTGAAGCAAATCATTGGAAGAAATCAAATTTCTTTGGCTTATTTTATGCAACACGTGCCACCCATTCGTCGTCGTTGAGTCACGTGACTTGGAGTCTTTGGGTCAGCTTTTGCTAAGCGAATGATTGCACTTGCTCTTTCCATTTTAATTCCTGCTCTAAGGATCTTTCAAGTGAAAGAAGTGGCGCTATCTTGCATAGTCGATGAATACTGAAGGAACTTGCGACGATTAGCATTCCTGACACGTTATGGCTACAATGAAAATGAGTCATTTCACATACAAAAAGAAAAGAAAGTGAAGCAGGAGGAATAATTTTTAACACTGAAAACTTTGCTTGTTTCTTGATGAGAAAGTAGATACTTAAACAAGATGAGAGATACAACCAATATGTGTTTGTTATTATTGTAAGTTCATTGTGCAGATTTAAATGTTAATAAATCGATTGTCTCAGAAGCAATCACTGAAATTGGGATTCATTTATAGCTTTTTAAAGAGATAATTTTTTTAATATTATGAGAGGGGTTTATTTTTTTTTTCGTTGACTAGCTATGTTGAATTCTGTATGTACCATAAACGCGGGCTACTTTGGCCCTAGTGTCCTTCTTTGGCACAAACGGAGAAAAAGATAAAACTCTCTTTGTTTACCCCCAGGAAATCGTTTTAAAATTAATTTCAACAATATCTGTTCGAGAACAGACTCAATTGCGCAGTAGTCGTAGTATATACCAAGCAGTTTAATAGCTCTCCACAAGAAACAGTATTGGTGATATTGATCACTTTGTGCTAACACGTACCTTCGCAACCTGTTAAACTTATGCATGTGAAAACAGTTCTACATCTGCTAAGAGTTTTTTAAGTACGAATAGGGGAATGTGGGGCAAAGTGAAATGGTTTAGATGACTGAGCTTTTTCAAAATTAATAAATGGGAAATTTGGTTTGAAAATTACAGCATATAAAGAAAGAACATCGTATTTCATTCTAAAACTTGCATTCAAACAGTATTTTTTACTTTTGGCAGTGAATCTGCGACTAAAAGAAAAAAAAAATTGAATTTTGGCATCTTGAATTCAAATTATTTTTTTCGCAATCACGAGCGTGTGTGTATGTATGCGCGTGTGTGTTTGTGTGTGGGGGGAATGTGTGTTGTGTGTAGGGGTATGTGTATGTGTGTGTAGGCATGTGTGTTTGTAAGATAAATAAATACCTTTGTGCTGAACAGTAAAGTAAGACAAACAACGTTAGAAAAAGAACAAATTTGCAAATTACAGCAGACACGTGTTTCGGTTCAAAAAATAATGAGTTTATGGATGAAAAGACATCCGAAAATCTCTTTTGCATTGAAAAAGGCGTTCCCTATAACGCCGAAACACGTGTCTGCTGTAATTTGCAAATTTGTGCTTTTTCTAACTTTGTTTGTCTTACTTTAATGTGTGTTTGTGTCTGTGTGCAGGAATATGTGTGTGAGTAGTTGTGTGTATGAATGTGTGTGTATGTGGGGGGAGGGTATGTGTATGAGTGTGTAGGCATATATGTTTGTGTATGTGTGCAGGCATGAATATGTGGGTAGTTGTTTGTATGTGTGTGTGTATGTGTTTGTGTATGTGTGTGTAGGTGTATGTGTTTGTCTGTATATGTGTGTGTATGTGTTTGTGTGTATATGTGTGTGCGTGCGTGTGTGTGTAGGTGTATGTGTGTGTATGTGTTTGTGTGAATATGTGTGTACGTGCGTGTGTGTGTAGCTGTATGTATGTGTATGTGTTTGTGTGTGCATGTGTAGGTGTCTGTGTGTATATGTGCGTGCGTGCGTGCGTGTGTGTGTGTGTGTGTGTGTAGGTGTGTGTGTGTATGTGTGTAGGTGTATGTGTGTGTGTATATGTGTGTGCGTGCGTGTGTGTAGGTGTATGTGTTTATGTGTGTGTGTGTAGGTGTAGGCGTATGTGTGTGCGTGCGTGTGTGTGTGTAGTTGTGTAAGTATGCGCGTGTGTGTAGGATATGGATGCAACCTGGAGACGGCTTTCGCTATAGGAGCAGCATCGTGAGGAGCCGGTCGACGGTGATGGTGCAGAGGGTGGCGGTGAGAAAATAAAATCAAAGGACATCAAAACAGTCAAGTGAGAACAATAAGCAATCGTGATTGCTCAAAAAAAGAAAGAAAAGAAAGAATTTCCCCCTTTTTTTTCATGGGGCAAAGTGAAAGATGAAATATTTTTCTAATTAAATATTTTCCTTTCCATTATAAAAAAAAAGTTCGATGAAATAATTCAGTAAATAAAAGGTGTAATGAATAAATGAAAAGATACTGAAACAATAAATGAAAAAAAATAATTAAATTAATATTTGAAGAAAAATAAATGAGTGAGTAAAAGAATGAATGAATAAGAAAATAAGTTAATGAATGAATAAATAAGTGCATTACTAAATGAAGGAATGTAAATGGATTAATTAATAAGTGAATATGTAAATGACTTAGTAAATGATTAAGTAATGATTAAGTAAATGACTTAGTAAATGATAAGCAAAATAAACTATTTTGCTTATTTACGCACTTTGCCCCTAATTGTACAAAATATTAAAGATACAGATAAGCTTAATATTAACAAAACAAATGCTTCACCGAATATTAGAAGGTATCAATTAATATTTAAAATGTTAACAAGAAACATATTATTTTATAATAACAAAAATAATTTTTGACTTACCGCAAAATATTACAATATGAATATCATTTTCTATGAAAATTGCTTGTAATATCATAAATTTTAATCTTCGGTGGTATTTTTTTCCTGACTGGAAAAGACTAAATGTGTTACTTTATAGTAGTTAAAATATTACCAGATAGGTGGTGTTAAAAGCAGAGTAAATCTTTCACTATTTCACTTTGCCCCACATGTTTATGGACATTATTTGATACTTTATGCAGTAGTCAGGGCCACGCCGTCCCTATGTGCGAGGTCGTGCGACGCACGACGGCGCCAGAGCCAAAAAGGCGTCGAGCTCTACCGATAAAAAATGCTTGAAGTAAAGGAAAACAACTCTAAAAAAGGAAAATTTAATTCTTCTTTTTTTGTAATGGCGGCGCTGAAATTATACTGCTCATTGAAACAATTAATCTTTCCCACTGCAAATTTAAAAGGTAAAATTATTGCCTTTTTGTGTCTAAACATGCTATTCAAAAGCGCAATCTTTTACACTGAAAACAAGTGACTTTAATTAATGCATACATTAGCATTCTCCTTCCATAATGGGGAGCCGTGAATTCTATTTCGATATGTTTATAGTACACAATGTTGAACATACGAGGAGCAAGAAATTTGCTATTCCACATTTTGGTCCTTGTGGTGAAGATCTTGTACTGTAATTTGTGCAATTATAGTCTTTTTGAGATCTTTGATTCGTGGTAATTCCACTGATTCGTGTTATCATACATAAAAAAAATACGGTAAGCATATTTGCATATTATTTAAATGTGCGTAATATTCATGTATTGTAGGCAATAATTTAGGTTAACTTTTTAATATTGAAATTCTTGAACAAAATTACTCGCCCCCCCCCCTTTTTAAAAACATTTCTTTAACTATTTGTGCCTTAAGTTTTTAAAAAAAGGCTTTGGAAACACTATGTATTTGTATAGATATTAAATTCAACGCCTTTTGTAACGGTTCCATATTTTAGAATTCTTGATTTTACCGGAAATGTGATTTCAGTTTCAGATTTTAAGGAAGAATACCATCTACTTCAATTTTGAAATCTATTCAGTTCTCTGTTGTCTTTGTTCTGACAGGCATAAAACTTTGAATAATTATTTATCAATTAGAGATTAGATTAGAAAGATAATTAGACCGGCTTTACGGGCATGCATACTTGAAAAAACCCACTATCTCAGTAAAAAGTGGGTTTTTTCACAATTCTCTTCATTTTAAAACATTTACTTCAGAAACAAACTAAATATTGATCAATACGAAGTCCAGAAATAGACATCTTGCTACTGGACAGTATATCAAACATTTGAAATTTAAGCTGCATAATAGCAGTTTCCTATTTTTTTTAAAGTACTTATTAGACTGAAATAAGCAATAATTATTTCAATTAAATTCGAAGATTTTTTTTTAAATTGTTATTGGAGGAAAATGCTTTGATTAACTGAAACTTGCCATCTCTTTTATAACAGCAGCTCAATGCAAGGTTTCCAAGAGGAAAAAGTCATATTTCAAATCCGTTCTTACTCGAAATAATTTCGAGAAGTGAAGTAAAAACGTAGTACGCTGTGCTCCAAAATTAAAAATGTACACATTGTTTTTCTTTTCAAAAAATAATGCCCAACGTATTTTTTTTTTTTTCCATACTAGCTTATTACCCGGCGTTGCCCGGGTGCTTTTCAATGCAACATATCTTTTGGATAATAACACGAATGAATTCTATCTAAATGAGCGTAAAATATTGCATTTACACCGCTCTCTAGGCTCAAATCTTCAAAAGACTTTACATAGTACAGAAAATCAAGCATTTGCCGAAAAAGTAGCATCAACTTAAAATGAAAAAGTATGAGGCATGTTGTCTAGGATCTGTAGTGTCCACTGGTACGTTGTCTGAGGTTGAATCAGATGGGCGGTACATAAATTGTCTTAATGGGGCAAAGACAATATGGGTGTATTTTACATATCTTGTGGGACAACCTTTTACGTGATGCTTCGAAAGAAAAACATTGTGCCACCTTTGTAGGTTTTGCTTTCCCCAAGACTTAAAAAAATGCAACAGTACTTTTCACGTACATTTTATTCGGAAATAAATCATTGAATGTTTCCTTAGAAAGAGTCGTGAGCTTTCCAAAAAAAAAAAGTCAATCCCTATTATCAGGTACAAATATTTACAAAATAGTCTTCTTGGACACAGCTACAATATTTTCAGATTAATTTAAAATCATCTTCAATGTCCAAACGCTAAACAGATAGTCCACCGTATAGAAAATAAAGAATTCAGTCAGTGTTGTTAATAGACGATAACACTTCTTTTTCCGGATTTTCCGGCGGTGTTTTTCGAATGAAGATATTAAGTGATACGTTATTTTGTATGTTTTCAAGCAAGCACATTTCGTAGAAAGTTTGCTTACTATAAAAAAAAACTTTACAAAATGTGTCTGCTCGCTCATAACATGGAGATTTAGTGCCAAATTATAGAGTAAAATTGGATAACTGTAAATTTCCTAAAAAGATGCACGTCAGATACATTTTATTTTCTTTTTTGACGATTGACGTCAAATTCCTATTTTCGTAGGCAAAAATGATAGTTAGACAGCAATATTAATGTCTTGTAACGATTTGAAATTTGTCAAGATTTAAGTTCTAGTTCAAATTTTTAAAACCTAATACTTGCCGTAAATTTTATACACATCTCACACCGATGCAGGTAAAGAGAACACGTATTTTAGTTTGTTGCTTTAGACATATTATTCCATAGAGAACACCAAAATTTTAATTTATTGAGACACAGGCGTCGTGAGTGGTGGGAATAGGTCTACTGACTACATTACAGTTATTATTTTCAGTTATGTAAAACAATCAAAATGGGAGTAGGTGGACGTGAACTTATTGAACGAACTATTTAAAAACTGTCAATTAAATTGCGTTATAGAGAAAGAAGTAGGCGTGCGCATTTTGGTCACTATCCGTGTTAGATTTTTTTTTTTTTTTAGTTATTTGCAGGCCTTGAAATTAAAAATAAACGTCTTGTTTCTACTTACAACTGTATAATAGACAAATCTTTTGTTTATATTTTACAGCATCTTGTTGCATATTTTTTCCCCTTATCCACAGCTTTAAAGCAAACAAAAAGTATTTCACGTTTCGAAACGTAGTTTAAAATTTAAAAGATTCAAATTTTTCTGATCCATAAATTTAACAACAAACTTCCTCCTAAATATTGTTTTTAGTCCCCCTCCCAGCAGCAAGAAGAATTACATTTGTGAGTGAAACCAATCGAGCAAGTAACATAAAGCTATCTATATCGAAAATAGTTACATCTCAAATGCATTTACAACACTTAATCGACTGGTTTTATGACTTGTTGTTTGCGATAGAAAACGGAAGTCTCATTGAAGATTCCAATCTCTTGGAGTTTAAAATGGCTCCATTGTGGTTACACGTGAGATACAAAGTGTTTCACCTTACTCCTATACTGTTAAAGAGAGTTTAAGCTATCACAGTGATAATTTTCCATTCATATCTCACAGCACTTCTTCAATGACGATTGAAATGCTTAGTGGTAGCTACAAACTTCCAATAATTTTCGATTGTTTACAATAGCAGCTATCGAACTGAGCTTTGTAATTAGGAATGTAGTTTTGTTCAACTTATTTCACGATGAAGAAAAAATTTCATATTGTTCCTTTTTCAATAATAATATCTGTGTCAAAAGTTGCATCATACCTGCTAACAGATTTAAAATTATTGCTAGTCGGGGAAGATGCTTCATCAGGTGTATTATTACTCGAGCGTTAAGGTAAAATAAAATTTAAAATGAAGAAATTTGTTTATATAAAAAACGTAGCAATTGTTTGCAGTTTAAAAGTTTAAATTTAAATTAATATTTATTTGCATTTTTTCCAAACTTTAAACTCCAACCCTCCCAAACTGCATGAATTCCGCCAAATTATATTTACGTGTGGTTTTGCGGATAAAAAAGGTGCACAACCTTTAATTTTAGTACACAATGGCAATCCTAGTATGGTAGTTTATGTGCGTTAAAGAAACGTCATTACCCTCCTTCCCCCCTTGAAAGACAAATTCCAGCTACGCTACTATGCACAAAAAAAAATATTTTGTAATTTCTTTGCTATATTAGTATTTTTTACCCCTGTTCTTTGATAGTGATAGTCTGGAGTGATTTAACTTAGTTGAACCGAATTAGGTAATGATCCGACGTAAAGCATTGAAGAGTTTAAAGAACATATGCATGTTGGTTTTAAGGACCATACAACATTAAATTGTTGAAGTTTGTACATGGATAATGAATGAATTACTGATACCGAACTAATTTTAGTATTTTCTGGGCTGTTCATGCGGAAAATACCGATCTATAATTTCGTTCGTCCATTCTGCTACGGAAATACCAAAGCAAGTAGAACTGTTGGATACCGCAATGCATTCCTGCTTTGCAGGATGCTATTCAAAAAACGTTGAACAGCAGAATTTCAATTTCGTTCGGTTTTCTTGCCAAACATGCTCGACGCTTGTTGCGAATCAGCATTAACGGCCAACGCTGAGAATACCTTTAGTGTTGATTGCATTTAAAATATCCCCTGGTGGTTATAAGTCGCTAATCATTTTCATTTGCTTCGAACCAAGATTCACAAATTTAACGATTACAGTTTATCTTTGAAGAGATTTAATTTAGGGCATTTTTTACAGGCTTTTCATTCAGACCAAACTCATAACAATATGAAAATTCTTTATGTCGAAAACAGCCCTTTTATGATTAAAAATATAAACTTTAACCTCTTTGGATCTTTTTAAATTCCTAAAACCAGCCTATATGAATTCTTGAGCAATAATTTACCTCTGTGCCAAATTTGGAAGAAATCCGACTAAAACTGGATTTGTATAAGGAACATACACGCACATACACCCACAAACATACTTCCATTTTTGTATATATGGATTAGTACTTTTACCCCTGTTCTTTGACAGCCTGGAGCAACTTCTATTAAACCGAATTAGGTTATCGATTATAGTTGAACCGAATTACTTAAAGATTCGGCGTAAATCCAGGAATAGTATAAAGAAAATTTATATATTGCAAATTGGCTTCGTAAGGATCATAGAACATTAAATTAAATTTCTGTTGCAAGGATGAAATAGATGTGGTCTTAATAAAAGTAGTCTAATGCTGAAACAGTCGAAGATTGTACGTCAATATTGAATGCAATATTATTACCTTACACATGTTTGTACTTTCTCTGCTATTAACGGGAAAAACACTGATCAAAAATAACACGCAACCCTTACTGCTGTGGATTTTATAATTACACAATGTTTAAAAATTGTAATTTAACGGTAGCATTCAAGTTAAGCAGAACCATGAGTAGCATCAATGAACCCCTTGGCTTCGTAGGTCGCAGTTCAAGAAACGATTTACAGCATCATTTCTTATATCTACTGCTTTCTCGCCAAACATGCTTTAACGCGCATCGCTAAACAGCATTGACGGCCATCGTTCAGGGTACGTTTTGAGTTGATTGCATTTAAAATAGCTCCTGGTGGTTATATGTTGATAACCGTTTATATTCGCTTTGAACCAAGATTCACAAATTTAACGATTAAAATTAATCTTTGAAGAAACTGCATCTGGGGCAGTTTTTTACGGGCTTTTTATTTAGACTAAATTCATAACTATACAAAAATTCGTTCGTGCAGAAAAGAGCAATTTTATGACTCAAAATATGAAATTAGACCTCTTCGGGTCTTTTTAAAATTCCAAAACCCCGCCTAACTAATTAACGATTAAAATTAATCTTTGAAGAAACTGCATCTGGGGCAGTTTTTTACGGGCTTTTTATTTAGACTAAATTCATAACTATACAAAAATTCGTTCGTGCAGAAAAGAGCAATTTTATGACTCAAAATATGAAATTAGACCTCTTCGGGTCTTTTTAAAATTCCAAAACCCCGCCTATATGAATTCCTAAGCAACAATTTACCTTTGTGCCAAATTTGGAAGAAATCCGACGAAAACTGTGGATTTGTATAAGGAACATACACACACACCCACAAACATACATCCATTTTTATATATATAGATTACATTTGTCTACAAAACCTCACCTCCAGGTGCTAACTGTATTTAGTTCGAACGTTACTGCATAAAGGCACTCAAAACACATTTGCACGACGGCGCCGATCAGGCTTGGCGCGGGATTGGCAGTAGTATAGTTGTACTTATCATTTTTGTTAAGAATTTTTATTTAAGAGTTTCACAATAACAACTGCTCTCCTAACTTCAAAATTACGACTTACTTTGGTCCGGCATAAAAATTGAAAAAAAAAAAAAAAAAAAAAAAAAAAAAAACCAATTGGAGGGTCAACAGGAATTGAAAAAAAAAAAAGAAAAGAAAAGAAAAATAGATCCCGAACGTTGTCAAAAACTAGTTTCATCTATGAAAACAAGAATACTATTTGAAGTAATTTGAAGAAATGCATCCTACACAAGCTTCTAAATGTTTGTTTTTGTCTTCATATTCTCTTTTCTATGCTGGACTTAAAAGATTTTACTCAGGTTCAAATAATGAACTGTAATAAATTCTAATAATGAAATACTTACAAATGAAATTTGTTTTTTTTTTTTTTTTTACTTGTATTTAAAGTTTAAAAAAGTTTACTGGTCTATAGTTTTTACTCAGACTGCATTTCTCAGTAGCGTTTTGGGGTCCCGGTATTGTAAAGTTTACGTATAAGTAGGGGAACCCAATGTGTTTTTAGGGACTTACTCGAGCGCGTCAAATAAACATAGGGGATATTCACTATATACCCAAAAGTATTGGGACATTTTCAAAAATTCATTTTTACAGATTTCTCGAAAATTAAAAGACCAATTGCTCTGAAATTTTTTTCACGTAAAAAATTTACTCTAGATGTCATTTTAAAATAACAATTAAGTCAGCTATTCGTTTAGGGGAACAGCAACAAATTGAGGAAACAAAAAAAGGTTTTTGATCATTTTTCATTGTAAGTAGCTGGGAATAAGCTATACATTTCAGAAATAAATTAAAAATCTATCAAAAATTTATTTTTACATTTTCATGAAAGTATCTCTTATACCCACGGAGATATAAGCATTTCTTTCAAAAATGCAATTTTTTTTGAAGGTTTTCTGCTCATATCACGCAGTTTTTCGTCAAACGTTACTAAACTTTCAGAATATTTGACAGTATGTTAGAGAAACATAATGAAGTATGAACGTTTAAAGCAATTAATTTTTCACTGTGCATGCGCGAAAGATAGCAATCCATAACCTTTATAATCGGAAGTAAAGATACATTCCACTAATAACAAAAAAATTTCCACCTCGATATCTTTAAAATTAAAAAAGTAATCAGCGATCTAATGAGCCGAATTTCTATAATTCTTGGATAGGCGACGAATGGTAAGGGGTCGTTCGCAAACAAGCAACACTTTCTTGCTAGCGTTGCAGAGTGATTCATGATAAGAACGGGGCTTTGGAAACATTCCTAGCCAAATTTGCGAACGATCCCTCATAATTCGTTGCCTAGCCAAAAATTATTAAAATTCGGCTCATTAGATCGCTGATAACTTTTTAGATTTTAATGATATCAAGGTGGAATTTTTTAATGAGATGTAGAATGTATATGAGGCAGTGAGAAGCAAAGGGATGCAAGTGGACATTTTCAAGTTTTGAGTAAAACGCGTTTAAAGATAACATCCTAGGTAGGCTTTCATTGAAATTTTTTTTCTTTATCATACTGTACAGCAGTAACTACCAGGGCTACTAGTAACATCTATTTCCCCAAGACAGAGGAGAGGTTCACCTACCATGTGTACTGGTTATCTCCAAATTGTTAATTTTGCCACTTACATTCCTTTATTTCTCACTGCCTCATATGGGATTCCTATTATGAAGGTTATACATTGCTATCTTTCGTGCATGCGCAGTGAAAATTTAATTGCTTTAAACGTTCATATTTCATTAAATTTTCAATATTTTAACTGCAAATTTTATTATTATGTTTCCGCAATATGCTGTCAAATATTCCGAAAATTTAGTAACGTTTGACGGAAAACTGCGTGATATGAGCCGAAGACCTTCAAAAAATGAATTTGCATTTTTGAAAGAAATGCCTATATCTCCGTGGGTATAACAGATACTTTCACGAAAATATAAAAATAAATTCTAGATAGGTTTTTAACTTATTCCTGAAATTTATAGCTTATTCCTAACTACAGAGGTGATTGTGACTCCATGAAAAAATACCTGAACTTTTTTCCAAGAAGAAAAAGTGTTTTGATGGGCATACATTACGTGTATGCACACATTATTTATATACATAATCATTTGTTGGGGCTGAAACTCGAACTTTTAATTGGACTTAATATGTCCATGTGCATGGAGAGAATTAAATTATTTTAATTTTTCTCATTTTTAAAAATTTTTCAAAGAATGTTTTATTTTCCTCCATTGTATCTGAATTCTTAACCATTTATTACATTCATTTTCTAAAAGTGCATAAATATTTCAGAATTAAATAAGTTTGAGGCAAAAGGGGCAGAATGTATTATGATCACTGCGCAATAGGGCTAGGCGATATCCGAATTTTAATGTCACGATATATCGCTCTCCAAATATCGATATTTTCGATATATATATAAGTCGTTAAATTCAACATTTAATGGAGGGGGGACTGTAAAGCCTATTACATAAGCATCTACAACAGAGAAAAGCCATAGGCCATCTTGGTGAAGAAATATTTTAGTAATTTAATCTAATAATATAGTTATAGCAAGGATTTTCATGTGTTTGTGTCGGGAGGGGAGGGGCCATGAAGCAGATTATACCACAGAAACTTTTGGAGAAATTAATTTAGAAGAATTTAAGTCTTTTTATTAGTGGGTGGCAATTCTTGAGAGAAAAGGGGGCTTGGTAAAATTGAGGGGTGCCATCGCAGTCGGGGGGAATGGGCAACCCTAGTTACATCATCTGCATATTAAGATATGCAACAGAGAAACGCTATTAGTCATCTTGAAAAGAAATATTAAGGGGAAAAATATCAAGTAACCCTCCTTCCTCTTCTTATCTAGCCTTAATTCCATCTCCCACTCCAGCTCTTCTTCAATAATTACCATAGAGATTGCAAAACATGACGGTAGCTTACGCTTTATACCAAACAAAACGTCTTCAATTTGGACTTTCGGCGTTTCATTAAACATCGACCTAAATTTTACAAAAGTGGGTTTTTCTGAAAATATAGGATGGTTCCGGTATTTTCGAAGATGAAGATACCAGAAATCAAGATGTAAATACCGGAAATCCGGTAAAATACCGGAACACAATCACCCCTGTAACTATTTACAATGAAAAATGTTTCAAAACCCTTTTTTTTTTTTGTTCTCTCAATTTGTTGTTCGTCCCCTAAATGAATAGTAGACTTAATTTTTGTTGGAAAATGGTGACTAGAGTATACCTTTTATGCGAATCGAAGGGGAAATACTTAGGGATAAGGGATATACTCGAGAAATCTGTAAAAATGTGAATTTTTGAAAGTGTCCCAATACTTTTGGTCATAGCTAAAAAGTGTGCATTTAAAAAATCTGTCGATTTAAGCGTGACGTAAGGGCCCGGTAGCAGAAACTGTGAGACGCGCGTCGCAGATTTTTCAGCGGTCTGCAGATAATTTTGCCAAAACAAAAAGGAAGAAAAAAAAATAAATAAAAGGAAAAAAAAGAAATACAACTTGGCAAAGATGGTTTGGAAATCGTTTTTGACCGGAAAAGCGATGGATGCTTCAGCATTTCAGCTAGAAACATAGTCGCCATATTTGGTCATTCACAAAATCGAAGTAGATAAAATGCTCAAGTGCCTAAGCGTTCAAAAACAATGCAGAATGAGATGTTTTATTAAACTGCAAACTAATGAAAATAACTGAAAATGTGCAGCAAATCGCCTTGTTCCTTTTTAGATAATTTTCTTGAGAAACGAAAAATTTTGTATTTAAAATTTCACCTTATCCTCATTGATTTGGACGCATAAGTGTAAAAACTTTTCAACTAAAGTCGCCATGTTTGGTAATTCCCAAGGTGTTGGTACGCAAGACTCTAAGTGCCTACGTTTTCATAAACTGAATTGGATGTTTATTGCAATGCAAACTGTTGAAAATTATGCAAAAGGTGCCATTTTTTTCGGATAATTTTTAATTATTGTCTTGAAAAATGCAAAATTTTATCATTAGAATATTATCTTATCTTCATTGATTTTTAGGCTAATGTGTTAAAAACTGACTATTTTATCTTAATTATAGTTTTTTTAAGGATTTTGAATTTATTATTACTTTTATGTAACAAATTCAAAACATCTATTTATAATCATGAATTTTTCGCGTAGACGCCATGTTTGGTCAGTCGCAAGATGGAAATAGACGAGACCGTTACTTGCCTAAGTTTCCAAAAACAGAATTGGATGTTTACCGCAATACAAACTATTGAAGATAACATAAAATGTACAATTTTTTTTTTTTTTTTTCAAAATTATTTTAATGAAAAATGTGAATTATTATCTGCACAATTATATTTAATCCTCATTGCTTTGGAAGCTTTGCTATGAACTGGAACATTCATCTAAAATGCAGTTTCCTGCAAATTTCTCATTTATTAAATTTATTTATGCATTCATGTTTGGAAAAAAAATCAAAAACCTATTTTAACTTAAATTTTTTATATTTAAATAAATATGTATCGAATAATTGTTTTTCATAATATGCAGAGTTCTATTTATTGTTATGAAAGTGGTGGAAAATGCTCCCCCCCCCTAACTTTTTTTATACTTTAAAAATCGGCGACAGTGGTGGCCACTAAGTTTTTCGGGTCTAGTGGCCACTGGTCAGTTGGAAAATTTCTGAGCCTGACCTTTACAAGAGACTTGTGTAGTTTATGAAAACTTAAAATAAAGATAATAATACAGGGTGGCGACAGGAACTGTGAAAAAAAGTTCCCTGACTTTTCCCTGATTAGGTTCATCAAATTTCCCTGATTTACGTTACCAATGATAATGGTTTTCTTTCTTTGCTCTACTTGGAAATCCATTGCATGTTTGTATAAAATGCAGTATTTTAAACGTTTTAAGTTGTTTAAAGTTGTTGAACTAAAGATAAAATTTTTAAAAACTGCTGTTTTTTTAATAAAATGTTAAAAAAAAAACATATCAAGTCAATTTTTTTTTGGAAAAAAACCCTACAAAACAGTACATTAAATTTTTCTACATGGAAAGTTATATAAAATTAAAAAAAATACTTTACTTCCAGTAACCACTTAGCATAAGAATTTTAAGAAACTATTAAAATCACTCTTAAAAACATATGTGTATTTATAATAGAACTGAAGAGTAATTGAAATTATTTTGAACTAAATTTTCAAACGGTATAATAATTGTTGCAAGAAAAACAAGTAATAGTGAAATAATAGAAGTAATGTAGTTATTCTTATGTAACTAATGGATATATTTATGCAAAACAGATGAAACCTTTTGACATCCATTCATAGGGAGCTTTTCTCTAATCAAGAACAAAGGTTTTAATAAATGATTACAGCATTTTAACAATAAAAAAATAAAGGTATTTATTTAAGTTCACAAGTTAACTCTATTTCAAATGATTTCAGTATGTATCGAAAAAAAATGTTAGGTTGCTTTTGTAACAAACAGCTTCAAAGTGCAAGGGGGAGGGGGGGGGGAGCAATTGGTTAATTTCAAAATAGATAAAAGAATACAGTTTGGTTTTAAAATAAAAGAATCATTTGAGCCTAAAAAAAGAAAACCTTTCTAATCTGCGGTGACAGCAAATAGTATAACGGCAAAAAACAAAGTTTTTTTGATTCAAAGTTCAATTTTAGCAATTACATTAAAAACGCGAAGAAGTAATAAGTTTTAAGCTTTTATCAGTATTAATTCAAAAAACAAAGATTTCTTCTTGAAATCATGATTACAATACGCTTATTACTTCTAGACAATGGAATAAAGGCAAAGGAGCTAAGCCATTAATGACGGTTTCCTGTTTGCCTGTAAGGTTGTTTGTTTTACGTAGTATTGGAAGCGTGAAAGTAAACTTCAACCTAGGTAAAATGAACAACTTTACAGACACAGAATCAATCTTAGGAAGTTCATCCTGTGGTTAATAAGTAAGATGCAATACTTTGACGTTGAAGAAAATAGATGCACAAATATGCGGCAGTGTATAATCGCACCTCATTAATTTTAACTTTTTTTTTTTTTTTTTTGAACAGATAATTGGCGGAAAATGCGTAGAGAATTAGGGTACTTAATTTTGCAAAGCAAAAAAAAATAAATAAATAAATAAACAAATAAATAAATAAAAATATTTTTTCTTCATAAAATCAATTAATTCTGATTTTTTTTTTTTTTTTCGAAATTCCCTGATATTTCCCTGATTAATCAAGTTCCCTGACTTTTCCCTGATCTGTCGCCACCCTGTAATAATGCTGAGGCAGCTACAGATTATTTTCAACTGCAAAAAATAGTGTCGCAGACTGGCTAGAAAGTTTCTGCTACTGGGCGTAATGGTGTGAGAGGGTTACAAAGTTGCAAAAAAAAAGAAAAAAAAAGAAAACGTTGTTTTGACGTTCTCGAGCGCGGTTATTATCATTATTTTTTCTTAAATAGTAACCTAATCACGAAAGAAAAAAGTCTGCCGATTTCTACAAGCCGAAGTAAGAAAAATCGTCTATTAAATTCAGAGCGTGCACAGTACATGCGCAGTAAGCGGTTTCAGAGCTACGATCCTGTTAAAGCTTGACCACGGAGAGGTGACGTGTCACTAGACAGCTGAAATGGAATACTTCATTGGTTAGTAGGTATGACGTGGGGGGGGGGGGAGTTTTTTTTTTTCTAACGGTCAGATTAACAATACCCCGCTAAATAATCATCAGATTTCAGGCTACTATGTCTGGAACATCAAGCTGAACCTTCTGTATAAAAATCTGACACACTCGAGTATTTCAATATGACAATTTTTTTTAAAAATTTTTTCAAAAATTCGCTACGAGCTTGCATCACTTCCAAAACGTCAGTCTTTTGAATGGTGGTATGTTTAAGGTTCACTTAGCATCCCCTCTGAATATGACGCACTCGAAAAAAATTTTTTTTTCTTCTATTTTCTACCCCTTCAGATAGCCACCCGCCACCACGCAAATCGGCAAATTAACATACATTCGGTTACCGGACAAGTTGGAGCAGCAAAACTATCAATATCTGACAAGCTCGAGTATGTCCACACAACTGTTTTTTTTTTTTTTTTTTACATTTATGAGTATCAGTAAACATTTTCCGCACCACTAAAGGGAAACATTATATAACATTTTTTTTCCTTATGGTCGAGACTACAAAATCTATTAGGTCCCCGCGACGCTAAAGTAATTTTAGCATCATGAGCTCCCCTACTATATGTAGTCAAAATGAATAAAGGGTACTGAATTTTATGAAGGGATGAAGCTGTCTTTGAATCATCAAAAATCATAAACTAAGAATTCAAGGAAGAAAAACAAAAGAAAAAGGCAATTCCAAGTCCATATGAAAAGGTATAAAATTTTATTTGTAAAGAACTTCGTCTGTATCAAAATTTACCAAAGTTAGCAAGTTAGCGTTTAATAAAAATGATTACAGTCATTGTAGGTACGTCATGGAATGAGTGTGCTGGTAGACATCAGATCTCTTTATCTAGCCAAGCTGATGACCGGTCATGGCCTCTGCAAGAATTCTCTTACATCCTCAGGATCACAACTGTAAATAAATAAATAATGCTCATTAAGAAACATAGTGCATGAATGTGGATACTTTTGTAATGTGATTGTTAATTTTTTTTTTCCATTTTATATATAAAAAAGCAGGTTATTTTAAAAGCATTGTTATAAAAAGTCATTACAGATGAATTTCAGGGAAAAGGGGGGGGGGAAGCCACTAAAAACTGCATGCACTTAAATATATAGCTGAGAGGAATGAGATATCTTATTGACACTTCAAAAAAAAAAAAAAAAAAAAAACTGAAAAAAAAAAGTACTGTCGGATCCCGCTACAACGCGATCCGTCTTACGCGAAATGGCTATAAAGCCTGTTTTTCATGAGAAATGATTTTTTTTTTTTTTTAAATTGCGGACAAATTGCTCACCTGCAACATGAAATTTTTTGAAAGGAGCGGTGGAGCGTTAGAACGGACTTCGTTGACACTAAATATTGGACTAAATATTGGTTTTGTGAATGGACTTTCTTCCCTTTAGCATCTCTGAAAGCGGAAGTTCTCACAGTGTAGTAGTCTAAACAGCGCTTTGCTTTAGTTTATACAAAAAATTGTTTCGATTCTTATTACCCCCCCCCCCCCTTTTTTTTTTACATATGAACGTTGATAAAATAGAATGGCTCCCAAACGCGCTTTTTCGTTTAAAGTTGGGGAAAGTGGAAAGAAAAAGAGAAAGCTTCTGACCATTAAAGAAAAGGTCGAGATTCTCGATATGCTTGAACAATTAAAAAGTTCTTCGAAACTAGCACGAAACTAGCCCATTCCTTTTGGATCAATCAAGGAACCCTATAAATTTTGAAGGGCCTTTGTACACCCTTCGTATAACCGCGACGCAACTGAGAGCGACCGATTAGCACCCACCCTCATTAGCACTTCGATGGATGACCCGCGATAAGGTTTCCGCAGCTTATGTTCGATCATTTCAAACGGCTTTTGGCGCTCAGTCGCTGCTAGTGTCCCAAGTGGAGCTTGTGGGGCAGATAGTTTCCTTTAAAAAACAGCTTACCATTCTACACCAAACGCGCGACAAGCAACGACAGTGATGTCCACCGAGCTAATTTTCGAAACCGAAAAATTTGTATTGGCGGTGAGGAACTTACGGGGTTTCCCCCATCCCCCTGAATGATAGAAAAATGATCAAATCGAATTTTTCTCCACTAAATTAATTCACAATATTTTCAGTTATTGTTTTAGCATAAAACCTGTGTATAGGAATTACTGTTATAAGCCCCATGTCAGAAATATATCTCTCGTTGTAAAATAAACTTTTTTTGAATAAATTAGAAAAAAAAAGTAAGTAAGAACAATAGAAGTAATATTTATCGCTGACAGCGGCGAAAACAACAGCATTCATAATCCATAAAACCGTTTCCACTATTCTATCAAATTTCTTTTCCCTTTGTCATTGCAAAATAAATAAATAAATAAATAAAAAATAGTGCAGTCGATAATTAAACTGAATAACACAAATAAATATACAGTCATCCCTCGCACTTCGACTTTCGCGGCTTCACTACATCGCGGTTTTTTCGTTTTTTTTTTTTTTTCCAAATATAGTAATTAGCCTTTTTTATTTACTCCAGTAAACTTTTTCTTACAAAAAAATAACAAAGTATGCCTTCCAAGTAAGGTAAGCTCTTCTGAGGGGCTGTAGTTGTACTAGTTGAGGAAGTGGAGGCATAAAATCGCCGAAGAAAGTGTAGGAATGGCTATTTCATTTTAACCGTTAAACATTATAACTGGAAAGTATAAATCACCAGGAGATAAATACATCTGTAAATGGTGTTCAACAGTGTAGTAGCTTTTTAAGTTGTATGCGCAATACCTTTAATGAGGATAAATGTATAAGAAGAACGGGGACACAAATGATCACTAACTGGCAATTTTTCATCGAACAAGTTGTGCTATTTTCAAAGACTAGTAGTAGTGTGTAAGAACTGCATGTGTGTATGTAGTTTTATTTCCCAATAAATTACTATGGGATATCTATTACGTCTAATATACATCATTTTCTCATACTTGGTGTAATATATTAAGTAATGCAAATGTAATGGTGGCTTAGGGTGCTGTTTCATGTCTAGGGAGCTCTAACTATGTTAGAAACCTATTTAATTTGCCCTAAGTAAGTTAATGCGCTCTAGATAGGAAAATATTCGGTTTGTAAATACAGAATCCTACTTCGCAGAAATTCAATTATCGCGGTCAAGTCTGGAACGAATTAACCGCGGTAAACGAGGGTTGACTGTACACATTTTAGACGATGATAAATTGATTAATGTTAAATAAGATAATGTAGACGAGGAGGGAAAGAAGGGAGTTGGAAAAATGTTCCCAAAAGACTTTGAGCAAGCTATCCCCTATTATGGAATTTTTCAAAAAATAATGTTCTGAAAAAAGATGCCGAAACAAAGATTTCATTACTCAAGTTGTAAGTTATTTTTTATGACTTTCATACGTACTTATAATACATATACTAATTTTTAACTATTTTGATGTTTATTTAGCTTATTTCATAAACTTTTCAGCAATAATCTTAATTATTTCTCTTAAAAGCTATTTATTTATTATTTTTAAGTTTTAAAACAAATAATGTCAATTCAGAAACGTAAATAAAATTTCCCCGTTTAATCAAATACCCCGCTTAATAGAATAATGTTTCTTGGAACCAACAATATTCGATTAAGCGGGCTGACAGTATATTGGAAGTATTGCGTGTTGCACAGTTTTTTAGAGTTGTATCACAAAGGTCTTTTTTGTTGCATAGTATCATTAGTGAAAACTTTTTTTTTTCAACCTACAGAATGAGAGAGAGAGAGAGATTGGTACCCCAAATCAGCTTCAAAAAAGTCATAATAACATTTAATTAGTACAATTATTATTTTACCTCTCTGTTTTCTCTCAAAACAAACAATTAAGATAAAATGAACTAAGTTGAAGCTCTGAAATATGTTTTATATTTTAAAATGTAAATATATACAAAATTAGTAATTACTGCTTCAATCGATTGAACGCGAGAAAAATATGGTATCCGATATATATATTTCATTTTATTGAAATAAATAAATAATAACATGCTTTAAACATGAGGCAACATTTAAAATAGTACTGCAAATTTGCCGTAGAAAATTCATAACACATATAAATGCGCCGTTTCAAGCGAGAGCTCGGTCGCCGTTTGATGTTGTCGCCTAAGTAGCCAGAGCAGTTCACACTGGAACTTGTCTGATGATTTGGGTACCCCCTGAGTCTAATGAGGTTTAATGAAGTAGATTCTAATCGGTCACGTCGCGTAGGTCCTATGCTTAGGGAACCCGGGTCATCCATCAAAGTGCTAATGAGGGTGAGTGCTAATCGGTCGCTCTCAGTTGCGTCGCGGTTATACGCCGGGTGTACAAAGGCCTTAATGGAGAACTGTAACCTTTTCAAAAGTGGACGAATGACGGTTTACTTGTTAAAAATGTAGTTAAGCATTTGGCAGTAAACGTAGGAAGTAGAAGGGAGGACGGGGAGGTGGGAGAGTGCAGTTTCGAAAATTTAAATTTAAAAGCAAAATAATAATAAACTAAAAATTAACTTGAATCCTAAAATTTTGAATTCAAGTTATGTTTTTCGCAATCACGAGTTGCGACAGGACCCTGCTCATTGGGGGCTATTGTTTCTAGAAACAGCTCCTGTCTCAAAAGCCTGCTCCTCCTCCTGGGCGGTTACGTGTGTATAGTTGTGTGTATGTGTTTGTGTGCAGGCGTGTGTGTGTAGGCGCGCGTGTAGGCATGTGCGTGTGCGTAGACTTGTGTGTATGCACGTGGGTGCGTTTGTATGCACGTAGGCGTGTGTGTATGTGTGTAAAGGCTTGTGAGTATGAACGTGTGTGTGTGCGCCCTCGACCACGAGAAACGGATTCAAGGAGGAAGTGCTCGGAGCTGCGCCTGCAGAGGCCGGTGGTGCTGGTGTCCCTGGTCCAAGCTGAAAAAGGAATCGAACAACAAAGACGGTCAAATGAGAACATTAAGCAATCGTGATTGCTCAAAAAAAAAAAACGGTCAATTTTCCAATACTAACAATATTTCATTTACAAGGAATTGTTTGATTCCTCGTAATACTTAAAACATGATTTTTCTTCAAGACTGCGTTTATTATCCACGTGGAAATTTCTTTGTTTTTATAAGAAACATTGCAAACAGAGATACAAAAAGAATATTTTTTTTTCAAAGTGGTTAAAACCCCTCGATATTTTTAGGAAGAGTAACATGTGAATTAAGCGCATTATAGCTATTAATTCCACAAAATAAAGCTAATAATAATAAAATATAAAATCCAAGAAGGAAATAGAAGATGACAGGGAAATAAGAGATGCATATGACTTTTAATATTTAGAATGTTTGGAATTTTGTATTTAAGAAAATAACAAACTTACTCTAGAAATATTTTTAAATTTTAATTTTCCTACTTTTCACGACGCAAAATTGTTATTTGAAAGTTAGAACACAAAATGTGACACTAAGCTGGACTAAATTTTCCAGGTTGATTTCCGAATTTCAATGCGAGAAATTACTTGAAGAGGCGTTCAAAATATTTTGGATTACAAATAATCTGTAATAAAGAATCATATTTACAGATTCTGTTCACAGATGGCAGCAGGATTCAGTAAATAAAGATATATTTTAGAAGTTGGATCATTCCATCATACCAAATGAGCAAAATTCAATAAATTGTGGTGGCCGCATGGTATCAGATCTTTACGAAATTTGGTATACAGGTTCCTATTATGCCTATATAAAAATATCTAAAATATTTTTGCTTAATATTTTTTATTTGAATCGTTACATGCAGTTGAAAATTGGTCAAACTGAACAGAATTCTCATAAATGCTAAATGTTGCATTTTTGAAGGCTTGTATCTTTATTGACTATTTAATGAAAACATAAAAGTTATATGTTGTTGCAATCTATGGAATAGGGTAATTAATTTGATTTCAGTAAAATTTTCAAAGTTATTATATTAAAACTTTTAACCGAGTTTCAAAAACGGAAAATATTTCAGTTTTCTCGTAATTAAGCCCTTTATTTTTTAATCTCAATCTTTAAGGAATGCTTTGCTCTTTAAGGAGCTTTGCTGAAATTAATACCCAATAATGTGCTAAGTATAATAAAAGAAATACCTTACTTTTGAAGATGTATTTTAGTTCCTTTGTCTTCAAAATCAGTTTTAAACTTAGTGACATTTTGTAAAATGATGATTTTCCTCTTCACATAGACACAAAAATTCAAATGAGGGAAAATTCAGACACCTTTAAAATTTTGCAAGAATATAGAGCTGTGTTTCTACTACTTGCTTGAAGAAACACAAAATTGGTTTTCGATTTCCAAACGTAAAATAAAATTCAGAAAAATAGCATTTTCTTTATGTTTTATGGGTCAATCCGTACAGGTTCGACGGATGGGTGCGCTCGACCATTTTTAATGGTTTTGAAATTCATATCTCTTAAAGCTGCATATGAAAGATGTTTAAAACCACTTTTATTTTTTCTCTCAACTGGACCTTTGATTTTTCAGAGGTTATCAAAAGTGATTTTCGCATTCAAAAATGAGACTTTTTGACATTTGCATTTTGGCAAAAATCATTTGAATTACATTTATGAGTTAATTTAACGCTTTGATGTTAAAGTGCATAAATTGATAGTCTTACATGCTGAGTTACGTAGCTGTCAGCTAATAATTAAAATAATGGCAACAGGTTAAAGTTCAAGGTACAATATAAAAATTTTATTCATTTCAAAGGAAGATAACTCGCGTAGGGGACGGAAACACAAAATGAAATACGGCAAAAACTAATGACTGGAACCATGCTAAAAAGAATATGTAGCTGTTGCTGTGTGTTTGTGTACCCTTTATAGATTACAGCCCCTCAAAAATCGGAAAAATGACATTTTTAGACCCCCTGTAAACCAAAAAGGGATGGAATTAAAAATAAAATTTCTTGGCCGGTTGAATATTCCTTTCAAGTACTATACGTGTTATATATATATATATATATATATATATATATATATATATATATATATATATATATATATATATATTGTTTTTGTATTTAGTTTGTAAAAAAGATACAGGTCTTTGAAATTGAGCAATTTTGCTAGTCAATTGACACTATAACAGAAATAAAAAGTGTGAAAACTTCATTGCATTCTTAAATTACGTATATTGTGCCCTATATAATACATTATACTGAAAAAACATTTTGTAATTTTCAAAAATAATTATTTTAATTTGATAACTTAGAAATATTTGAACATGAATAAGTAGTTTATACTGTCTGGAACGTGAAACTTGTACGGATTGACCCTTATGTGAAATTACGAGAATTCAAAGAACTAGATAAACGACTAAATGATGCAAAAGCAAGTATATCTAACATTTATTTCAATTTTTAAAAAATGTACTAGAATAATGTGAATTTTATAAAAACAAATTTGCGGATAAAAATTATATATCAAGTAATAATAATACATAATAATAACTTCAACAAATCCATCAAAAGAAATGTTTTTTCTTTCTTTCTCTTTTTGCTCTCCACAAAAAACATTTCAACCTGGCTAAAAATTTGTGGCTGATTTTTCGTAGAAATATCCAAGTTGAAGACATTAATAGCACTTTCATTAATCTATTTCTAGTAGTTTCAGACAAATATCATCTTTAATCGGTCGTGTGTACTACAGTGACGGTCCATGTGGATTCAGTAACTTAAGAAAATCACTTATCTGAAAAAATATCGATGCATAAAATCAATGTGTAGAAAAACATTACCTAGTCACAAATAGTTACCGATGCCGTAACGTCATCAAAGATACCCTAAAATTAATTACACAGTTTTGAAAAAAGTTCCGGATAGAACCCCCCCCCCCCCCGTGTGTTCGCTATAAAAATTATAATATTTTACTTCAATTTTGAAATTTCTTCTAGCCCCCCCCTCCCCCAAGTCGTGTCCAAGAGGAGGGTTTCAGGGGTTAAATCCCTCCCATTAACCCCTTCAGACCTGGTGTCCGGTATATCGGACATACACTTTAAACAACTGCTAATCATTTAATAACTGATTTCATTAGTTGATTTTTTTTGTAGTTGACTCTTTACATTCTACTAATTATAATCTGTGAAACAATTTTTCGTTTTGGGATTGACAACACTGACATATAAGGATTAAGAGACATAGAGTGGCTCATTTTTCCAACCATGGATTTTCATCTGAAAAGCGAGGTTTTTTTCCTGATTTTTTTAAAAATATATAATCTTTAATTAATCGTTTCAAACGCTTATATTATGTTTTATACTTGATTGTAGAACATTTTTTAATGAAGTTTGTTCGGTATTTTATCGTTTTTGTATATGAAATATTGATTTCAAAAATATAAGTCCGGAATATTGGAAGTGCCACAACTCTTTTAATTTTTCTCCTACTTACTCAAAATTTTGTCTATAAGATACCCTTTACCATAGTACACTGTGTACCAAATATCAACATTTTTGGTCCAATATTTCATAATTCGGACTGAAGGGGTTCAGGAAAAAATAATAAAAAATCAATGAAGAAAAGTGTACATTTAACTTAAAAATTAGCTTTAATGTTGAAAAATTTGTGTGCATAATTTTTTTAAAAAAAAGCATTCTTTTCGAAAATTTACAAGTGTTTTCTCTTTATCAACTAAAATCATATTTTGGAAAAACAGTAATTTAGTAACGGTTTAATGAGCTGTCGATTCAAAGCAGTCACTGCATTTAATATTGCTTCTCATAAGAAGGTTTTGACTTGAGCATTTTACAAAAAGTGATGAGTGTTGCCGCTATGTAGAAATGTAGATGCATAGTAATTGTGTTTGGTAATGTAATTTGCATCTGCAATGAAACTCTTCCTACTTAGTTAAGCATTAGCTTAGAATATTAAAACCTGAAAACTGAATGTCATAAAAGAATTCGAAATTTTCTCAGTACTTGTTGCAATACACCGCACAGTAAACAAAGAATAGGTTTGAATCTAAATAAGCAGTAAAATGAATAAATACTGAGCTTTTCTTGCGCAGCCAGAGTTACCTTCTATGAGGTGGAGTTCATAACGATCCTTACATGTACAGTACAACCTCATTTATCCGGAATAAATGGAACCAAAGGCAATCCGAATAACCGAAAATCGGAATAATAATCAAAAACATTCTTAAATATGCAGACTTATTTATTATTTCAGCAAAAATTGATGCTTTCTAACAAAACTACATCGCAACGTTTATAGTTCAGCTGCAGTGATATCGAGCTGACGTTCCAAAGTATGCAGGAGTACGTAGTATGTTAAGTAGTCGAAATAAAAATAGAACATTTGGCGCATTTAAAGTTTCATTCTTGAAATCATAGTTTTAAATGATTATTTACGTAAATGTATTTTTTTTTCCTCTACAAATTTGATCCGGATAAACGGGGATCGAATAAACGAGGTTCTGCTGTATATAAAATACAACAAAAGAATTGATAGTACATTACTTAAAACCTAATCATCCACGAAATTGAACCCCCCCCCCTTTTCCTCCGACCGCTAAGCCCTTATTGAGATTATTAAACAGAAATGAATTATTTGACACGCTGTCGCGTTTTCCTGACAGTGCAGCTAAGAATGAAAATCACTGAATTTAAAATCCAGGCCCGTCATTTGGGCGATCAATTGCTACCCCTCTGGTTTTTACAAACATGTTGAATTTAAGTATTTTTGTGCGTATTTTGTTGTTTTTCTTAATTTAATATATCGAGCCCAAACACTTTGCCCCCTCCCCCTCAGAAAATTTTGGAATACGGTCTGCCAAAGCCCCTCCCTTTACGAAATCCTGAACAAGGACCTGGCCTTACGCCTCAACACACGTATCTCATCTTTATCCTAATGAACGAAAGATTGACTGAAATAGCATTTTTACAACTTTAATTCCGAAAAAATTTCGGAAGATTTTCACCGATGTCTCCCTACGTCCGTAATTCCTCTGATAAAACCAGAGATATTTTAAAACTGGTGTTAAAAAGTCACTAACTAAAATATAAAGTAGAACAGCAGATTGCTACCTATAAATAAAAATAATAAGGTTATTTTTAAATAGATTAATAACAAATAAATAAAATAATAATAAAATTTTAATAATATTAATGACTATTGAAAAATTGTTTAAAATTTCAATAGAAGCAATCATTTCAATTTATTATTAAGTCGATTATATTTGTATAGTAATAATATTTTATTTTTATTTACCATTTAAGAAAGATAAGACATATTATAGACATATAAGAGAAAACATGGTTTTTGAACGAATGTTTGAATTGTGACCCTAAAACAGTTTTGGATGCTGATTTAAAACACACTACTGAGAGCATTTTGACAGCTATATGAAACTTAAGAGCATTTAATACTGCAATTGAAAACAAACTTTAAAGCAAAAATTTAGGGCCTTTGTGTCCGAAAATAAGCGTTTCAAAAAATATGAACAAATGAGATTCAGTAGACACTCAACACACTGGGTTAGTGTAGTAGAGCTTATAGAAAAAGTACAGTACAGTCGAATCTCAACTTAGGCGAAGAATGCGAGACCATTCTCGTATGTCGAAATTTCGTGTGAAGGAAAAGGGTGTGCACGAATTTTGTATAAATACACCCAATTATTTTAGACATTTGTAAGCATCCCTCAAACTATTTTAACCAATTTTTGGTACATTAACCTACTTAAAATTTCGCATAACACAAATGTAGTTGTTTCAGAAAATTGTATGAGTTTAAAGCTTTCATAGAACATTAAAATCTTTTTTTTTCTCTTGCATTTGTAGGGAACGCTCCGGGTGTCACCCATGATAGGCACGCCCCTGATTTTTCAAGTCGAACAACCTCTAATATGTTTCCTTTTAGGTCAAAAAAGTTTCATACAAATTGAAATAGGGCAACCCGTGCCGAATTCTGCCTGAATTTGTTAACCTGCCCTGTATACTAGGCCGAATGAATTTTTTATTTTATTTTGTAGTTCAAAATTTCATTTTAATAACACGTTGCCCCTATAGCCCCAACATGTACCACAAAAATATTTATCCAAATTTAAAAAATATTTAGGTGTCCATCAGGAGACATAAAATTTATAATTTTTCTCAGAAAATTGTTTTTTCGATGAATCTTTTAAAACAATACATATACATTTAAATGAAACATCAAGTTCAAAAATTATTAGCTAACATATTTTCAAATCAACATTTGCAAATGAATAATACAAAAATAATATATTTAAAATGAAAAATTTAATAAACTTGAAAAAATCCATATTTAGAGTACATACTATGCGGGATGCTTAAAAATTGCAAGCGAGCAAAAATTTCTATTTGACGCTAATTATCGACTTTACTGTTTACATTTTCCAGCTTGATTACTTCTTAAAATTTACGTTACATTAAAAAAATATATATATATATATATAGAGAGAGAGAGGGAAAGAAATCAATTTTTTGAAGAAAATTATAAATTTTAGGCCTCTTGCTATACACCTAAATATTTTTTAATTTGAACAAAAATTTTTGTGGTAGATGTGGCGCTATATTGGCAATGTTTTATTAACATAAAATTTCGATCTTCCAAAAAAAAAAATCGATTCGGCCTAGTACACAGTGCTGTTTTACAATAACAGGCGCAAGTCGGCACGGGTTGCCGTTGTTCAAATTAAAGCATAGCTTCAATTTAACGATACCCGATTTGATTCGATTTAATATCTATTCTACGTTCCTCGATTTAACAATATACTTGATTTAGCAGTAACTTTTCCAGTTCCTTGACAATCGTTAAATCAGGGTTATACGGTATATGAAACCGTATAACCCTGTATAATTGTGTTATGTATATTGTAAATGTAAATTGTAAAAAAATTACAATTGTTTTGAAATAAAAGGAAAAATATGAGGGGTGGGACTTCAAAAATCGACTTTCGTTTCTTTTGGGACATCCTAATATATACAGGGTGTTTCGTTTTAACCTGCAAGACCTTTATTTTCGCAACCGTTAGTCCTAGATGTATACTTGCAAATGCAAAAATGTTCAAAATCAGATGCAGAGTTAAGACATTGAAAGTTTGAAGCGAAAATAAAAATAAGTTAAAAAATACAAAATTTAGCTTTTTATACGGACCCTAGGTCCCCTAACCTATATTTGAAGAAATAATCTCCGTTGGAAACTATTACTGACACAAAAAACTTGACATTAGTGCGACAAAAACTCAAGGAAAACAACCCCGCTAAGCTTCCAGTTTAGGGGGACCATACAGAAGACGAGATTGGAACTTATCGCCCTTTCAGAAGAATGACAGGTCGTCAAAGTAAGAAAAACAAGGTATTTATATTTTTCATTGTTATTCAAATATAAATCTAAAGTTATGCCGTGATACGCAAAAATACACTACAAAACCTCGAACAACTTGAAAAACCTCACTCTATGCATACATATAATTTTAAACACTTGGTGACCGCTTTATTTCCCCCCAAAAGGTGTTATTGACGGTGAGGAAAAAGTGGTGTAAGTCAAAAAACTCTGCGTTTCATATCTCGGTGAATAAGGGTCGTACTTGTTTTCACCTTTTTGTGTTGGAAATGTTTTTCAATGACGATTATTTCCCTAAACATAAGTTAGGGGACCTGGGGCCCGTATAGAAAGTTAAATTTTGTATTTTTTAACTCATTTTTACTTTTGCTTCAAACTTTCAATATCTTAACTCTGCATCTGATTTTGGACGTTTTTGCAATTGGAAGTAATAATTTAGGACTTGAAGTTGAAATTTACCAAGTTTAATTGCTTTGGACATCTTGTCCTTCCGTTACCCGTAACAAATGCATAATGTATGTGCTTAAAATATTTTTTTTTAAACTAGAGGTGAAATTGTAATGATTGAACACTCCCGTATGTGCCCTATTTTTTATAGTTTAGCTGAACTATTGGTAGAACATGATAGCGTGAAAATCATGTCGTAAAAATGTCCTTCCGTTACCGTTTTTTAAATCTAATTTTTTGAAAAAGTTACTAACAAAAAATTCTTGGCTTTGGCTTTTTTAGCAACTTACTATGATGTGTATAAAAGTCTATGTATCAGTTTTTGAAAAAATATGTAATTTGATATGTTCACAGACAGAAATCCATCGACTTTTTTTTTTTTTTTTGTAAAAACCGTCCTTTCGTTACCGCTGGAATTCACCAGTTATAAATAAATAGAGGATCTTTGTCTTCATATTGTTGTTTTTTGTCCTTATTGCATCCCCCATTTCTGCGAGCCAAAGACCCTCTCCCGGCCTGCCGTTTGCTTTCCGACCAAATATGGCAGTGTGAAAGTTGTTTGTTTTGGCAAGGTCTATCACTTCTTTTAGTATGGACCATTAGTTTTGCAACACCCTGTATACTGTATATACACACAGTTGGTTCTATAATTAACAACGCTCTATTTAACGATTTTTTCTCTTTAAAGACTACGTTTCACGGTTTCGCACACTTCACTCTAGCTTTAGAAAAATGCTGTTTAAGGACGCATTCTACTTAAGGACGAATTTTGTGGTCCCTTAAAAGTCGTTAAGTATAGAATCAACTGCATGTATAGTTTGATTTATACGCGTTTAAAAAATACAAGGGGGCGTCAAATTCATACACCTCGTTTTATGACCTTGCAATGACCTAGACTTATTTGCAAAAGCCTAGTTTCATGTTTTTCATTTTCAATTTGATGCTTTAAAAAATATTTTTGCTTTGTGTATCTTTGATACTTTTACTGGAAATAAAGTTTCCGTATGTACATTTTTGTCGACTTGAATCGTCTTTTAATCATCAAAATGGGGAGCGGGGGGAGAAGCCTGTGAAGTAAAATGTTTGTTTATGTCCCTCTGTCGGGCAAGCTTGGTCCCTCCACCGTCGGGGATATCCTAGTGCTACAACTGGTCAGTACTCTTAAACTTGACTTTTCTTAATAGCCCAACTAACTCAAAGGAATAATAAAAGCAAAAGTTGTTGAACCATCTTTTTATACAAAATGAAATTAAACATTGTTTCGAGCATAAAATTTAAAAGAAAAAAAAAAGCATGTTGAAGCACCCTTTTTTTCCGAAAAAAAATTTAAGAATACAGCTAATGTTTAAACACAAACCGCCATTTTAAACAATGTTGACTTAAAATATAATCATAATTAAGGAAGAGGCAGCTTACTAGTCATGATAAACAAAAAATGAATCTTAAAACATATAATTTAATTCGTTCATTTATGAATAGAACCCCCCCCCCCCCCCCCCGCCAACAGCTTAGTTAAAAACTAGGGCCGCGGTTCGGTATTTTTTAAGTTTTACAGGAGAGGAAAGGAGGGGGGTTCGCACAAATCTAACTGACAAAAGTTACCTGGATATTGATGCAATTCAATTCGGAAAATGTAAACACATGCCTCCCATTTTATGCAACAAAAAACATCGAATTAATTGCAGTTAGAATGTAAAAGATGCCTAAAAGTTTTAGTGATAACAGAAATTTTTTTAAAGAATTAAAATCACTTATTGCTTGAAACTAGTTGAAACGTTTCAATTATTTTAATTAATAATCTTAAAAAAAAAGACCAGGTTTAATCCCCGGGAAAGAAACTCGATTCGCAAGATGTTATTTTTCTTTTCTTTTCTTTTTTTTTTTTTTTTTTGTGTGATACAAATCGTTCCTATGTATTTTTCCGGAGGCAAGGACTTCTCTTTCGCAGTTTTCAATTTTTTGAAATGCTCGTCAACTTCTTATATAGCTATAGTGAGGCGAACTATATTTCTTCCATTACGATTTAGGTTCAGATAACTGGTTCTTTTAACTAATCTTATACAAAAGTTTTTTGTTGAATAAACAATTAGGCTAGATTAGTAAAAATTAAGACTGCTTTCAGGTGTTTGAAAACTTTTAGTGGCAACAGCGTTTCCCCCCTTTTCAACTCTGCTATCATAAATTTGTAGACATTTTTCCGTTGACACTTCAAGTCATTTAAGGATTTTTTTTTTCTTTCGAAATAAAATTTTATTGCGAACACTACAACAATGACCCTCCAAAATAAAGACATCGGCATGTACGCAGTGTCTGCTCTGGGTCTAGTGTTTATTCTTCTCATCTGTGTGTGTTACTGGTAAGTCAATTTTTGATACTAACTTTTGAAAGCTCACTTTTCCTTCTTCGCGGAAACCGTTCTCATAGATAAAATATGCTCTTGGTGTAGTGTTTATTCTTCTCATCTGTGTCTGTTATTGGTAAGTCAATTTTTGATACTAACTTTTGAAAGCTCACTTTTCCTTCTTCGCGAAACCGTTCTCATAGATAAAATATGCTCTTGGTCTAGTGTTTATTCTTCTCATCTGTGTCTGTTATTGGTAAGTCAATTTTTGATACTAACTTTTGAAAGCTCACTTTTCCTTCTTCGCGGAAACCGTTCTCATAGATAAAATATGCTCTTGGTGTAGTGTTTATTCTTCTCATCTGTGTCTGTTATTGGTAAGTCAATTTTTAATACTAACTTTTGAAAGCTCACTTTTCCTTCTTCGCGGAAACCGTTCTCATAGATAAAATAAAACCATTTATTATTTTTTTATGTCAGTTATCTTTTAATTCACTCATTTATTTGATCAAAAATATTTTTTACAGCCGAATTGAAATTATTTTATTGAAAACATATTTAATTTTTCACTTGGCCTCCTGAAAAATAAAAGTAAATTTTCCACTTTTTTATTTTATTTTAGAGGCACAAATTAAATGCCACAAACTATAAATATTGTTTTAATGCAAGTTTTATTATAAAATACCTTGTTCTTTCTTTATGTACTGTAATTTTCAAAATTTTGTTCATTTGGAAAAAGCTAAGTCATCTTAACAATATCACTTTGCCCCACATTCCCCTACTTGTGACTAATATGATTATTTATGAAATAACTAAATGTAAGCAAATTATTTTAACTTTTAGTAAAATCAAACCTCATTCAAAAATGGTTAAGGAACTGTGGTGACTATTGTGTACTTGGAAACTTGGAAAGCAGGTTTTTTTCCAAGTGAATTGTTGCTTTTGTTAACAATAAGAAATAATTTTCAATTGAAAACTGGTGCCTCCCCAATAAGGTACACATTCTGGAAGTCTTAATTTGCTTATTGCATTCACTACCCTCTACATTCCCTACGAATTCAGTGTTCTTGATTCTTTATTGAATGTGGACAATACTGATCTACACTTTACACGCAACAATGCTTTTGTTTTGTCTCTTTCTCGAAAAAAGTACTGTTGATATAATAGAGGATAATCATCTGGTAGTCACTGATGGCAAATTTTCAATCTAGTGAAAATACCTTGAAAGACAAAATTACTACATGCATAAGGGAATTTCCCTGTAAATATAGAGGCCAACCAAATGTAGTTTTGATTTCCTACTATGGGAAAAGTATGAAATTATGTTCAAGTATATGTTCAAGGCAATCTACGTAAGTAATGCAACTATTTTCAATGACTTTATTTTGTTGAGTTTGATTATTCATATAGAAAAAAATTAAGTTGTACCACAGTGCAATTAACATTTCCTCTGTATTATTAAACTTATGAATTATATTCAATCATTTTATTTTAATTATATAATAGTTAATTTTTAAATATTTTACTATCAATAGATATTGCTATAAAGTTAGAATTGCACAGAATCTTGAAATAATTCCATCATATTGCATCACACAGTAACAATTTTACATTTTAAACAAATAGAAAATAAATAGCATAGTAGGATAAAAATATAAAATAAATGCGCACACGACTCATATTTATATAAATATAAATATATATATATATATATATAGGCAAAATTATTTAGTGAGAATGCCTTTTGCTTTCTATTGAGTATCCATTAGAGCAAAAAGGGTACGTTTTTCAATAATTTATACTTTCATTGGTTAATATTAATATTTATTCAACTAACAGCCAATGCATATACATACAGCAAATTTACCTACACAGCAGTAAGTGTAATCAGCGCACTGTGCACTTATATTATCTAGCTATGATCAATAGATTTTCATTTTGTCCAGTCTTGTTTTTGTGTGGCGTCCTGGACACAGAACTGCAAAAAAGCCGTCCTTTTCTAAAAAAGGCCAGGACGGCCAGCTTCTGACTTATTTAAAAAGCTGGGGTTTTTTTGAAAAAAAAAAGCCAGTCTTTTTGGCTTTAATAAATCATGTACTATATTCTTCATAATAATGATCTCTGTACATTTTAATAAGCTATCAAATGTCAATTGAAATAATAAAACAATATGTTTGCTGAAAGTAAAATTGATTCTCCACCTAAGCTGATGTCTTTAACACAGAAAATAGATTCTTTGTACTCTTAAAACACTTGTATGCAGTAATTTGCCACTTTTTATGTCTTATTATTGATGTGTATTTGTAAAACAGAACTAGAATTCTGCATTCATTAAACATCATATTTTAGATTTCTGCTGCTGTATAGATTAGCACCTTAATGTATGTGAAAACAAAAACTAAATGACATAATAAGTGGTTTAAACCCAAAAAATTGGTCGTTTTTTTTCTCCAGGTTAAAATCAGACAGTCCTGTTTCAAGTACTTCCTTCTTCCCATTAAGAAGCACTTCCATAACCCAAAAATTATTGAACTGCCAGTTCCCGCTACTATACTGCTCGAAGTAAAATTTTTAAAAAACTTATTACGGTGATTAGTTGGCTTGATTTTTAGCAGAGGCAACTATTTACGTTATGTACCTATTAACAATTGTTGATCAATATATCATTCCAGCAGAATTTAAATTCATTCACCAATATAGTCTTGTTGGTTTTCTTATACAGTATAATCTCGATTTAACAATAGTCAAGGGACTGGAAAAACTTATCGTTAAATCAAGGATATCATTAAATTGAGGAGCATGGACATACAATGCAGCCAAATTCAAACTAGTGAAATGTATCATTAAATTGAGGAAACTGTCAAATCGAAGTTATACAGTATATTGATATGTTGATTCTCATGTATTTAGGAAACTATTTTTTCTGAAAATGTTTTTCACTTTTCTTCATGAAATAAGAGTTTTGGTGATTAAAAGAAAAGGCATAAGTGCATTGTTATGTAAAGCCTGCACCAAATGACTGGCACGACAACAGCAGTGTCATGTGATCTTTTGAATTTAATTAAAATTTATTTATAATCATTTACATTCCATTGAACTAGACTAATTTCTTAATATGGAGCAAGTTTTTTTTTTCTTTTTTTTTTACTGAACAACGTTAGATAACAACTACTGAATTTTTATTCTTGTATCATGGAATTTGATTTAATACAGTAGCAATTGCATTAAGGATACAAAGATAATTTTCATTTTGATTTTATTGAATCGGTTATTTTAAAAAAGAGGTCAACTCCACTTTTTCAAAATTTTCAGGGGAAAGAAAAAAACATATTTAAATTTCATTTAATCTTTCTTTTTTCTTCTTTTAAGGTGTGATGAAACTTGTTTAAAATTGACATGATCCCGATACTTTGCCATAAAAAATGTCTAAAAACATGTTTTTTTTAACGGGAGGCGACCTGTTTTCAGAATGAACGTAGGTTTTTCAAAATAAATTCTACTGCAAAATACTACACATTGTTTATTCTAACAAGACGTTGAATTTTAATGTGAAAACTGAAAAGAGGAATTCAAATGACAAAAAAAAAAAAATCTTCAGCTGCTTCTTCGGTTGATATAGTGGGTCGATCGTAAATTTCGTGGTAAAACTTTTTATGAGCTTCTGCTATGTATCGATGTAATTTTTTAAAATCCATTATGGTTTTTTCATTTATTGGAATTTTGTCCTAATAAACGGAATAGTTTGCTGGGTCTGGGATAGAAGCTTTTGTGTTTGTATATTTTTTAATAGGCAAAACATTTCTTCTACTAAGCAATCAATGAATGCTTTAACCCTTGCAACACCAGGTTCAACATTTGTGAACATAAACAATCTGGTACATCTTGATGTGGCACATGCTTTACATTGAACATTTTAGGATTTGAGGAGGATACAATAAAATATTTGTACCTTTTATGTGTGTAAATCCGGTCCTCAAGGTGAAAACGTGTAGGAGTTTATTAGGAGAAAGGGTCATCTCCCAAAGATGACTCCTTTTCAAAAACCCATAACTATTTAATTTACTGTTTGAATAGCAAATTCCATTTTGAGTTTGTGTGTAGACAGGACTAACTCAAAATACAATTTTGTGCTAATCAAACAGTAAATTAAATAGTTATGGCAAAAAAAAGTGTCATGTTGCAGATTCTGGACAAAATATTGCAAAATGGCAGTGAAATAAAATTGCAATGTGTTATAACAATGAAGCCAATACACTACCACAAAGTGGTAAAACTCAGAGTTAATGTTCTTAGCTCAAAATGGTATGAGATATGGGGGGGAAAATCCATCAGAATTGTTCAGCACCATCAAGAAAGAAAAGACATCTTCTGCATAATAATGTTTAAAAGTAATAGGTGAAAAATGCACTTCTATTTGGTTGTGTTGAAAAAAACTGCTATTTTGGGAAATGAGTCTCACGCTAATTCTTACTGTAATGCTCAAAATAGTGTATTTCAGCAAAAAAACAAATCTGGAAATGAGATAGTCCTTCTTGCTGCACATTACGCACCATGGAAGGAGACATGCTGGCATAAGCATACCTAATATGCACAACCTGGCACCCCTGGCTTAGGGGCGATAACTTACTGCCAAATAGCTGATATGGTTTCAAAGTTCTTAAAATCTTTCTGGAGTATGTAAGCTGATGTACACTTACTGTGTGATGTACTCTTTCCAAAAAAAAAGTCCATGGGTTTAGGTCAGGTGAATGCGGCGGACTTTCTATCAGGAACAGATCAATAAATTTTGGGTCTCCCCTTCAAAAATCAGCAGGGCCCCTAACTACCTGCCTGATTTCTATGCCACTAAAGGCCGTAAACCCCTTTAGTGGCTTGAGCTACGGGCAATGCAAGGTATGCAGGTCCAGGATTGCATTCTATGCAGTCACCCTGCTCAACAACTTGCAGCTGGAATGCTGTTTTTGATTAAGATTCATAAGTGTCAAAATTTTTTAGGTAGTGTTTTTTTTTCCATCTCATTCTCTTCATATATCCATCTTTCAGTAGCACCTTGAATGAATTTAAAAATACTTACATTTTCATTGCTGTTGATAAAGCTAGTTCTAATTTCTCCACTTGTAAAAGACTTTATGCCCATGTAATAATTTAAGAATTAGAAAAAACCACTACCTATAAATATCACTTTTCTTTAATTTGCTCAAAAATATTTAACGTAACTGATCTAATGTTGTACATCTTCTCTTATAGTAACAATTGTTACAGAAGAGTTTTCCCCGGAACAGCTCAGCCTCAGCGGGAAGAAAGGCGTGAGGAGCCTATGACACTTCGCCGTCTTCAAGCCCAAGACTTAGAATAAAGCAGAGAAAATGTTCTGCACATTAAAAAAATATTGACGTCTGTAAAAGACCATAAACATGAGTAATTAAAAATTCATTTAAAATTTAGTTATGCCTTTTCTAGCTTACATATATTTTTTGTTCCCAAACAGCATGATTTAACACTCTAGGTACATGATAGTTAGTTCCAAGATAATTCACAGGAATTTGCTTTACCTAAGCAGGATATTTTCAAGCTCATATGAGACAGTGAGAAGCAAAGGGATGCAAGTGGCAAAACCGAAAATTTGGACATAACCAGTTCACGTGGTAGGTGAACTTCTCCTGTCTTGGGGCAAGAAATGGTATTAGTAGCCCTGGTAGTTGCTGCTATACAGCATGATTTAGAAAAAAAAAATAATGAAAGCCTACCTAGGATCTGATCTTTAAACGCGTTTTACTCAAAACTTGAAAATGTCCACTTGCACCCCTTTGCTTCTCACTGCCTCACATAAAAGTTCTTGCACAATAAATAAATTTTTAATTTTACATGTTTCCTTATATAAGTATTCTCATTATCATTTGACAACTGTTTTAATTTTTCAACATAGTCGAATGATCATGTAATCTAGGTCATCAAGTTTTATCACTAAAAAATATAGGGATTGGAAAATATATGTTCAAAGATGAAAGAAGTAATTCAAAATAATGACTAGGGTTCTTTACGATTTACTTTTTTTGAGTATTATTTGAAGAACAGTGTCTGAATTCAGTAAACAAATCTTGAGGCCATTTTATTTGCAAGTCATTTTGTACTTGTAGCATGTTGACTTCCTAACTACCTCAACAGCCACTTTCAGCCAGACATATTTTGCAGCAGGAAAATTGAATTTTAGGAAATATTGCATTTGCAGCTGGAAAAAAAAATTCATTAAAACTTTTGAATGCTTTGAAAACTTGAAAAAAAAAGTCAGTTTTTATAAGCAACTAAAAAAAATTGAATGTTTGACTAAAGTCTCAATTTAACATCCTAGTTTTTAGTTTTGGCTCTTCAAGGAACATGTGACACTAATCACTATATTCAGCATTAGAAATCGGTAAAAAATCCTACTGGTCCTTCTGACCAGTAAACATGAATATGTACTGGTCCTCAAAAAACATCATTGATGCACTTTAGCTTAAACGCTGAATATGTTTGCACCAAAAAATTATTCGCACATTACGATGATTACAAGTTATTTTAAATATAACTGTTTCATTTTTTAGCTCACTGATTAAACATAAAATAAAACTTAACTGTTCAAAATGGTAAACATAGTATTAAATAACAATGTGGACACTTAATATTAAATAACAATGCAAAACACATCTAAGCACGTTTTTCTACCGATAAGGATTTTTTATTATATTTGAATGTTTTAAAATTTTAGTTTGGCAAAGTTTGGCAATAAGCATTTAAATTTGCCAAGTATACAGTCTGAAAACAAATTTCATTTAAACAATTATTAAAATAGGCTATCAAAAAATTGAATTTATTTGATCATTTTTTCTTAGTTTCAGGACGTTATTTTCCCTTTTAAGTGCAAATGTGTGATTTAAAATTATATAAAGCTTTTGAAAAAGAAAAAATAATTGTAAAAGAAGTCAACCAACAGTTTGACTAATAAATAACTAAACATTGGCTTGGCAAATGTTTCTGAATTTTTTCTAGCAGAGTGTGATCAAAAATATACAACAGTTGGTGGTCCCAAGAACCACTAATTTTTTTATGGTGGTCCCAGGCAGGTTTCACTGGTCTGGGACCAGTGGAACAGCAGTAATTTCTAACGCTGATATTAATTTAATATTTTTTTCAGCAAAGATGCAACATAATCAAGAACTCTTAATGATTAAAAACTATAAATAAGCTATGATTGAAACTGTATCATATCAAAGTTTGAAATTCCATTTATTTAATGTTCTGTTTCATCCAAAATCAAAAATAAATTTTTAATGATTTTTGAAACATAATTTATACAAACCATATTAATTATGATTTCATGCAAAACAAACTTTTATTTCTTCAACAAAAATAAAAGCATTATAATAGAAGGTGAAGAATAACACTGAAATTTAATACAGGTAAATCCTGTTACAAGGAAATATTCATTACAGCGAAATTAATTTTCCATCCCGTTCTAATTGCCATAACATTGAAAGAGTTCCATTATAACGAAATTTACAAGGAATAAAACTTTCAGTCCATTGACGTTCGTTTCAATGGGATTTCAGTGTATATGCAAAATAATTTCATACCCCTGTCCAGATTGATGCGTGAAAATGAGAAAATTGTTTAGATTTAAAGATTATATTCGAAAAATGTTAGTTCAGTATAGTAGTTACAAATTAGTTCTATGACAACAAGTTCACCACTAAAATACTGCACCATAAAAAGACAACTTACACAGGTTTCTCAGTATATGATTTCATGATTACTAATAAATTCTTTACCTCAGAGCCAGAGGAATGTATATCACATTATGATCATTTTACAGTAAAGCGGAAAAACTTTTTTTCGGGCCCACACTAGGGATAAGGAGCTCGCCCTTTTATCCCTGGTAAAAAATTCAAAAGGCTTTTCAAGAATTACGCTCACAAGGCTCAATGCGAATAGACTTTAACATACAATGCACAAATAACCCGAAAATCGCAAGGTACAGAATTGTACTTGATACTAATAGTAAATTTAATAGTCCTAACTCATAAATTAAAAGAGAGAAAAAAAATGTTCTTACTATTTGCGCCTCAATAAGGGGAAAGAATTTACTCTTAACCAGTTGTACAGAGAAGTGTTGATAAATTTTCAGTTTAATATTCAACTGTAATAAAAATTACTGTATTTTAAACTTTGAGCTTAATTTTGAGCATAATTTGAGCAAAACGCAAACGAACTGTTTAAAAACAATTTTATGAAATATAAGATTAAACAGTTTTCTAGCTTAGTGCTATAAAAAGTTGCCAGTATAGCCCCCCCCCCCTTATAATGATGAAAGTTTAGATGTCTGGTGAAAATATATGTTAGTAAATATTTATAATACAGTAGAACCATGTTAAGATTAAATTCATGGGACCATGCTAGTTATTTCATGTTAACCGGACTTTATCTAATCCAATGAAGGAATTGTTAACTCTCAGGATCAAATAAGTATTTCATGTAAAGCGATTTTGCGTAAACAAGGCTTGACTGTTACAATAAAAGATGTTGCTGCTGCAGAAAAAAAAAAAAGGAAGCATTAATATTTGTTTTCAACAGTAGTGAAAAAAGGAAGCATCGATATTTGTTTCCAATGTGTAGTGGGCAAGCTTTCTTCTCTGCCTGTTTGGAAATTCTACTTTACTAGGTTCCATAAAAACTCTGCTTCTATCACATTTTATGTGGTACATTCATTTGGTGCAAACCTTGAAGCACCTTAAGCAATGACAACGAACCTGCCATTGCAATAGCCAGCCATTCAGACAAATTTTAGCATATAGCTACAATGCATGTATTACAAACTGGCAGGTCGTTGATGCTTTATATCATTCTCAAAAACGACAATGTTGTGCAAAATTAGTTTCTGCATGTCTATAATGCATCACCATTGGGTTTGGGACCACATGTTCCAATATTTTCTTATTTTCAGATATTTTCTATTCTTGATGGCAACTTGCAGTTTAATACTACAAGAACTTCATTCCTTCAAAACAAAATTTGATTTTTATTTAATTGTAGAAAATACTAGGGAAAATATAAAGATTGAATAAAGTGACAGGCAACTCATTGAACTTTTTCATGAAGAGATTGTAGTAGATCTGAAATGTTTCGATCTGCCTTCCAATTTTTAAAAACTAAATGAATTTAAGAAGTGATAAAGCAAAATAATTTTTATTTGAATGACTTCAAGATAATGTAGACATATCACACATACTTTACAACACGCTTGTATAAAACATATTTGTGACACAGATTTCACAAGTTTAAAGGAAAAACACTTTATAAGATGCTACTCAAGAGGCTCAGGGGTGTCCCAAACTAAAAATGTTATGGGAGGGGGAATTCAAAATTTAGTGAATGAAACTTTTGAAATAAATATTACCAAATAATAAAATATGAATATGCACATGTACCTGTAACAAAAAGAGACATTAGGTACATCTTATACATATTTTTCAAGCAACATTTTTTTCCAAATCTGCCGAACAAGGAACATTTTAGGAGATTACAGTGACTTCCAATTGGGGCACCCCTGCACTCAAAGCTATGAATATACTTGGGTTTGCAATCCCGCATGATATTTAGCGGGATTGAGAGCAAAATCCTGTAAAGATTTTCCATGCAGACACTTTCCAAATTTTTCCGCTCCTAAAACAAATATTTTCACAAATATGACCTGAAGCAACTAACTTGGCATCAGATGGTCATACACGCAATTCCATGGTGTTGGACGTAAAAAATGAAGAAAATTTCTCAGTTTTAATTCCATTTACCAAATATAAACTGATCCAAAATGATTAAATTTATTTACAAGATATTTACTACATCCCACTGAATAAAAAGTCATGTTAGTTTTTCAAAATAGATCCCTAAAGTATAAATTTAAAAAATTTAAAGAGTTGGTGTTGGACATAAACACACAAATAGTAAAACTGATGGCTCACTTGAAGAAAAATTTTAAAAGTCTGAATTGGCAACTTAATTCTTAAGTATACTTTTGATTGAAGCATATTTCACAGTTTTCAAAAGATATTATGAAGAATAAAATTATTTAAAAAATATTTTTATGTTGGTGTTGGACGTAAATTTTCGGTGTCGGACGTTAAATTGCTCATGAGACGTAAACTATTGCTCTTAAATGTAAATACAAAACAATTACAGTTTTAAATATGTAAATTATAGGTTACAGATACTAAAACAAAAATTTACCAAGTAAATTCAGAAGTAGGGTTGGTTGGGGGACTAGGTCACCCCTAAAACTGAAATATGCATATGGTTTTTAGACTATTTTACATTGACCATGTTATGGATCATCACAGTGAACAGTGATTAGTTTTGCACATATTTGGGGTTAACAAGAAGGTCAGAAAACTTATTCAAAAGAAAAAAAAAATCTGAAAAATATTTTTTTGCAGGTTCAAGCAACGTTTTTCAAAGAAGTGCTTCTCGGATAGTTTTAATTATTTTTTATGGTCATTAAACCTTTATGTACAATTTAAGATAAAAAGTACATACTGTAACTAGAATTTTTCAAAATAAAATATTATTAATAACTGTTTTAGAAGAGGGATCCCACTTACCCCGTAAATTTTCGCTATAAGAGGTAAGTGGGTCCCCTCACTATGGGGTTGTGAGGATTTAAAAAACCAGAAGCAACTCTGATGAAATATTTGTATAAGTGAAATACAAGCCAACTGTGATGACTTAGCAGGAATTGCTAGTTCAGCTATAAAAACTGCTTAAGCTGCTGATTAGTTATTTGCAAAACTTACTTGAAAGAAAACCATTAAGATTTATGTAGGTCTAACGTTGGAAGTTGATGATACTAATTTAAAAATACTGTTGAATTTGCAAGAACAAATAGAAATAGTGATCCTTTTCATTGGCATAGTGTAGATGATGTTGGAACAATTCCTGAAGATGGAGTGATAATGGTTCTTCCTTAGCCAAGTTTACATACACGCAGTCATTTAGTGTTTCCAATTTCTTTTTGAACTTAATAGTTTTGACCCATTTCCCAAAATTGATCTTAATCAGCTTTACAACACACCTTTATATGTAAAAGTAAAATATAGACCTATAGGCTTTAAATAGATTTCAAAATTGAAATAGTTATGTTTTTGTTTAAAAACTTCTGTGATACAGATTTTAAAGACAGTAAATATCTCATAAATGGATGCATTTGCAAAAATGAAATATTTAAAACATTATTTTAGAAAATAATGATAAACTTTTGTTTATTAATAATGTCCAAGATAAAATAAGACAATAAGTTTAAATTTTTTTGTTTCAAAACTTTTGTGTGTGGTTTCAAAAAGTTTTAAAAAGGAGTCCCCGATATGTATATACAGTAAATTCACTAAATTGCTTTTTATGCATGTTTCACTTTAACTTTGAAATTTAAGACAAAAAAAGGAGAAACACAGTTGAAAACATGTGCTGTTTTAGGAATGTAGCTGTGTCGGACGTAAAATATTTTTTACGTCTGACACCTAGATTTAAAAAAAAAAAAAAATCCACTTGTTACAAAATGAAAATAGGTTGTCTCAATGAAATTGAAAATCTTACTTGGTACACAAAAGTACATGTATGTAGCTTTAAAATTATTGACTCAGCATAATTAATTGCACCTTTTGGTGTCGGAGGTAAAACACTTTATGTACCCTAGAGGAATTCTTTTACAAATCAAAATGAATTACATTTTTACATTTTTGCAACATTACCAGCAATACATTGTATATTTAAATAGTTATTCATCTTAATTCATAAAATTAGTATGTATTTTTTCGAAAAAACAGAATTCCTTTGAGAGTCACCAAATATGGTTTGAAAATACTCAAGATGTTGACCTTAGTTTAACCTCCTGTAACTTATTTATAACTGAAGTCATCGAATTTTAAAACAGGCATTTCAAAATATACAACTCTTTACCTTTAAAATGATACCTTATTTGTTTAGAAATTTTGATCATCAGGTTGAGCTTATCATGAAATTGCCCCTTAGGTTGCCCAAGCTGGGGGAGTGATAGGGAGGTGGCATTAAACCAGCCAGGATGGAATGCCACGCTAGCGGCTTCATGCGCCACTAGGCGTTTAAAGAATCAAGTCCAAGTCAAAACCTGAAATTTGAATTGAATCGCTTATTTTAAAAATCAGTCAAGCGACAAAATTGCTAATTTTAGAACACATCTATATCGCTATATTAAAACATTCAATGATGATTAGAACATTGTTTATTGAAAGAAGTATACCTCAATAAGCATCTCTTTTAGTTTAAAACATTGTTATCCTTATAGAAAAATTTAATACGAAAGTAAAAATGCTTTTTCGAAATTTTAGGGTTTGTCACTAGACTGGTTTGGAAATAAACAGTTCAATTATAGTCCTCATATATCAGCAAGAAGAGGAAGAAAACATTGTTTCTTATTTGACGAGCGGTGGATCTACCATTTTATAACACAATAAAAATAGGGTATATTGTTCTGAGATTGAATTTCTTTCTTTCATACGTTCAAATATTGAGAAAATGCGTTAAAATTTAAAACGTTAAAAATATGGTAACAAACACTTATGAAGCAAGAAGACTAGTAACCAAAAAGTGTACTCAAAGAATCAAAACATTAATCCAAATTTTTAATAGTCACCAAAATCATGAAGAGTAGTATTTTCAGAATGCTACAAGAACTTCATTCCTTCAAATGCTCCAAACCGGTGCCATCCACTGTTTTTGGACCTTCAATGTCGTAAAATTAAGGGGTGCTCACCTATTTGGGGGGGGGGGGGTCATCGCTCAATCTGCGGCATTGAAACATTTAGGGGGTTTGTTTTGAGGTGTACTTTGCACATTTGGAGGTGGAGTGTTACACCTTTGCCCTTGGAGGGGGGTACCCAGTAAAATTGTCGGAGGAAGTTCCTTTAATAACATTCTTTCTCTTAATGTCACGAAAAACCCACAGTTACGTTTTAAAGAATGGAAACTAATTTTGAAAGAAAAAATGTGAAGGCCACACAACCTCTTCTCTCCATAACATTTTAAAATATCGCCCAAAATTGTGGTTTTGAAATTTTAATATTAAAAACATTTTTCCGGGTGGAGGGGGAGTGAAAATGCAAAATTTAAACAAATTGCAGGATTGAAATATTTAAACAAATGATTTGAGATGCATTCACAGTGGCTTTGAGCAGCTTTTTTTGCTGAGTAGTTCAATATTATGTTTAAAAATGTTAAAGCAACCACTAAAGGCTTGTGCTTGTATTTTGATTCTTGTTCAAAATACTAGTAAAAAAATAATTATTAGACTTTAATTAATTTAAAAAATTATAAAACTAAGTCATACTTTGAGCAAAAGTTATAACGAGCAAATAATGAGGTCCCCTGGTGCTCATTACAAGCGAGTTTGACTGTAATGCAAAAAAATACATTTTCTACCTTATGAGGGGACCAATCCTATGACCATTGCGGGATGCTCTTACCACCTGTGCTAATGGGCTAGTCAAAAAAACCTCAAGCTGCTATGCACTAAAGAAGCCATCCCCAATCTTTTGGTCCCCCAAGAGTCAATGGTAAAATACTTATCGCACCATAATTTTTTTGAAGATTTTATTAAAGAGGTTGACATTGCCAAGTTCAGCTCCGGATTTAGGGGAGGGCAGGCGGAGTTACTGCCCCTGGGCCTTCACAAGAAATGCCCCCCCCCCCAATAAATTTTTACAAAGTATCCTAACTTTCACGGGTCAAAAAAATCGAAAATATGGGATATATACATATATATCAAAATATTCGGATATATATTAAAGTATCAGATATTTTCGAAAATATGATGATCTTTTTGAACCCTGATTAGAGGCCTCCACTCCTTTATTGCCCCGGGGCCTCCACACCTCCAAATCCGGCCCTCGCCAAGTTTACACACAATGTATTAAAAAACAGTATTTTTAAGGTAATTTTTAATAATTATATTTAAAAAAATAATAACATAAAATAAGTAAATATTAAATAACAAAAAAAAACTACAAAATCCAAAATTTCAAAGACAAAACAACAAAAAACAATGTATAAATTTCAAAGTCAACATGAGTTTCAGAACAATTTATTGGTCACTGTTTCGTAATTAATCGAGTAGTATATTTTTAAATGTAGTAAGCAAACGACAAGGTGCTCACCTGTACTGGCACGGGAAGGTAATACGTAGTATCTGCCAGGTCAGTGCTCAGGATTTCAGAAAGGGAGAAGTTTTAGTTTTAATATATTTTCAGTCTTACACTGCATTGTCGGGAAAACAGAACAATGTGTCAAAGGATTCATTTCTTTTTAATAAGGGATGTAATGGGGAGGGGGGGGGGAATTTATTCTTTTATTTTATCTTAATCTATTACTATATTTAAAAAAACATGTCAGGACCGTTCTGAACCTCACCTTCTAGAAGGTAAGATCTGGTTGCGGTTTGCGTCTGGTTACCTCAGTATTGATCGAGGGGCACGGCAGTGCCCCAGCCAAGTCGAGCGTGAAGCAAACACTGCCGTACCATCTTTACTGGAACCATTTCGTCGCATTTTCAGGCCCCTATTTCAGAACCTTCTGATGAGACCAGAACGCAGAAATTTTCGTCATCCAGTAAACTATAATCACACACTGGAAATCCGAAATTTCAAGTCTGTAGGTCATTTAGTTCCGAAGTTAAGCGAAAGCAAAGTTTCGCATTTATGACACTCACTCACTCACTCATGATCATCAAAATAGAACTAGTACTTCCCATAAAATCAGAGAGGTGAAATTTGGTACAGAGTTAGAATTTGATGACTACATAAAGGGAAAACTATAAAAACTAGGCTAACCGCCTTTACAAAAAATATTCAACTTGGTGGGCCGCTTCATTTGATGTCAAAAATCGAAAGTCTGAAGTATCTAATGAAGAACCCTCAGCTGGTCTCAGCTGTATTAGATATGGTAATGCCCCCTTCTACTCTTTGTACATCAAAAAATCGACTGTCATTGCGAAAGTCCAGCGTAGTGGGACACATCTTCTAATTTAATCTAGCCTAACTTTAGTCTACTCGAACATCACAAAAATTAAATGTTTCTACAAAAAGAAGTGAAATCCCACCAAAAACATTCTGTAAAAAACTAGTCCAGTCTCGATGGAGCTGTTTGTTTATCTCTAAAAAGTAATGAAATCTAAACAAAGTCATGACAAGTCGAAGGTTCCTTACTGCGATTTCTTTATTGTTATAGTTAATGTTGTGTGACTTAGCCGTTAAAGAGTATACACAAGGGTACAAAAACAGGTGCTCCATGACACAATTGCACCAATCTGTCGCCAGAACCGCTACCCATTGACGATGGGAAAATTGCCACTTGGAAAACGTGTAAACAAAATTGACTTGTACCCACAAACGTATAAAGAATGTTTAACGGCCAAGTTACACAACATTAACTATACCGTAAATAATACTGCAGATTATTTACTTTACCTACCATTTTGTTCGCACTCTCAGCTTCAATGACATGACTTCTGCCTCGAGCATGAGAAGTTCCGAACCCAGACTCTCAAGTCCACAACAGGGACGAAATTACGGCCTCTGGATAGACTGTGTCTGTCGTCGGTATGCTGCACGTGGTTTTGCGCAGGGCTGTGGAGTCGGAGTCGAAGAGTCGGAGTCGGACTGATTTTGGAATAAAGGAGTCGGAGTCAGAGTCGTTGGAAAACATGCCGACTCCGACTCCGGGCTTCTTTTTTTCTTTCCTTTCCACTGACTCTCCTTGCATTTTTTAAAAATTGATTACCAATTGGTTCGATTACATGTATAAAAAGATACTAATGAGAAAATAACTGCCATTATGGCAATCAGCTAGCTTGAATGCTTACCGAACTTTCTGTAGCCGTCCCCTAGTTTGCTTGCTTTTTAACTTAACTAATAGCAACTGTCAGCAAACGGTTTTGTTGAATAACATTTTCAAGTAATCACTTTCAAAGAAAAATAGAAATATAGTGTTTTGTTCTATCTCAGTTTAAAATAGTAAAAGAAACGTAACAAATTAGTAAGTCGACGCCTGTAGCTAAGGTTGAAACGTTTAAGTGTGATTGGCAAATTCAAAGAAGTTCTGGCTCGAAAGCACGAATCCAAAAGATTCGATGAAATAATCTAATGTTTTTTTCTTTATTAAGACTATTTCTGTAAGTTTGGTTCTCACTAAAAAGTATGTAACAAAATAAGTGTAAACAATTTCTTGATTACAACACTCAAGAATTGCAGTTAATCTTAAAATCTTCATATTTAGGTTAATTCTAAAGCAGCCAATAAAATTTAAATTAAAAATTTAGCGAAGAAGAAATATAGGTATAGTAAAAGCTATTCGTACAAATTTGTATACCGCCGCGTTTTGTGTAAAATTAGCTCCTGACGCATATGTGCCCTATTTTCGTTGAAATTTTATTGATGAAATATAATTTAAAATATATTCGTGAAATTTTTCAGAATTAAAGTATTTATATTTTTTATAAACTCTGAAATTAACTTTGGGTGTCATCTACTAGATGGATGTCACCAGGGGCAAACCACTCCCTCTCAAGAACTTGGATTTAGAAAAAAAGTTTTTTTTTCTCACAAGTTACAGCTTTCAAAAATTGAAAGCACATGATTTGATCAATATATATTTGTTAAACATTAAAGGGGGGCAAATTACAGATAATCATTTTCAAAATTTTTAAAAGGGATTTTTAAGTCATCTCACTTTTTAACTCGTAACTATAGGAAAGTTTGATTTTAAATTGAATTTCTAACGTTGTATGACGTCTTGGGTTTACAATAAAAAACAAAATGCTAAATTTTCATAAAAAGGAATTAATATTTCAATCTCTGTTAAGAGGTTTTCCCCCTTCCCTTGAATAAAGAGAGGGAGTTTAAAAAATACAATTAAAAAAATTTAAAAAAAATCCGGAGTCGGAGTCGGGCGTTTCAAAATCCAGGAGTCAGGGTCGGAGTCGGCCATTTTCCTTCCGACTCCGCAGCCCTGGTTTTGCGATAGGTGCGACAGCCTATTGCCTGATACTATGGATAATGTTCGCATACAAGTACAGTGAAACCTCCCAATAGCGGACAGTCAAGGGACTAGAAGTTTTGTCCGTTATTGGGAGGTGTCCGCTATTAGGAGGAACTACTTAATGTACCTTTTTCAAAATGGGCAGTTGTTCCCTTTTTAGAACACAATCGAAACAATCGCGAAAGGTTTACTACATTTTACGTCAAGTGAAATTAATCTGTTTTTTCTTAATAAAGGTATACTGACAGCACACACTTGTCTTAAAAGCATTTAGTCAACTAAAGTAAACAGTTAAAACAGTGTGACATCTCTTTTTTGCATTACCAACGGCGGGGATTCGGCGAAGCAACCCCCCCCCCCCCACACACACACTTTTTATGGTTAATTTATTTATTTTATCTCGAGTATCACTATTGCATGATGCATGATTGACAGTTGGCAATATGACCTTGAATATGGGCAAATCTTTTTCATTTCTAAAAATTAAACAACCCAACGAAACCACGGCGCCACAAAGCCGACTACTACCGGCGCCGGTCTGCTCAATTGCATCTCCTGAGAGCCCTAGTTCGAAAAAGCGCCCAATTTCCTCTTTTTTATCGTAACTTTTGAATAGTTATTGTATACAAAATTCATTAAAATCTTTAAAAAAACGTACGTTAATTGTTAGACTGACATCAGTTTTCACTTATCTGCTTCAATGCTTTCAAAACTAGCCGTTACAAAATTATGACTTTTATTTTCTTTTTCATTTTTTGCTGCCCGCAAAAAGTACCATGCCTTTTAGTTCTTTTTTTTTCTGCCCCCAACTTTTAAGCCCCAATCGCTGCCTCTGCCCATTACCACCCTTTTAATTCTAAGAAACAGTGATAAGGAAATGACGGATGGAGGGGGGGGGGGGATATCAGTTGTGGAGGATGAAAAGCTTTGTAATGCAAGCAGTTCCATTGGCTTTTCGAAGTTTTTAAGGCCGATGGGCAGATGTTTCTTGCAATTTAGCATCGGCCGCCGATGCCGATGGCTAAATTGTTGAACCATCGGCGCCGATGCATCGGTCGAGTCCTACCCAAATCTCCCCTGTGTGTTCGCTATAAAAATTACAATATTTTACTTCAACTTTCAAAATTCTTCTAGCCCTCCCCCCCCCCCCCAAGTCGTGTCCAAGAGGAGGGTTTCAGAGGTTAAATCCCTCCCATTAACCCCTTCAGACCTGGTGTCCGGTATATCGGACATACACTTTAAACAACTGCTAATCATTTAATAACTGATTTCATTAGTTGATTTTTTTTGTAGTTGACTCTTTACATTCTACTTACTATAATCTGTGAAACAATTTTTCGTTTTGGGATTGACATATAAGGATTGAGAGACATAGAGTGGCTCATTTTTCCAACCATGGATTTTCATCTGAAAAGCGAGGTTTTTTTCCTGATTTTTTCAAAAATATATAATCTTTAATTAATCGTTTCAAACGCTTATATTATGTTTTATAATTGTTTGTAGAACATTTTTTAATGAAGTTTGTTCGGTATTTTATCGGTTTTGTATATGAAATATTGATTTCAAAAATATAAGTCCGGAATATTGGAAGTGCCATAACTCTTTTAATTTTTCTCCTACTTACTCAAAATTTTGTCTATAAGATACCCTTTACCATAGTACACTGTGTACCAAATATCAACATTTTTGGTCCAATATTTCATAATTCCGACTGAAGGGGTTCAGGAAAAAATAATAAAAAAATCAATGAAGAAAAGTGTACATTTAACTTAAAAATTAGCTTTAATGTTGAAAAATTTGTGTGCATAATATATAAAAAAAAAGAATTCTTTTCGAAGTTTCCCAGCAATTTACAAGTGTTTTCTCTTTATCAACTAAAATCATATTTTGGAAAAACAGTAATTTAGTAACGGTTTAATGAGCTGTCGATTCAAAGCAGTCACTGCATTTAATATTGCTTCTCATAAGAAGGTTTTGACTTGAGCATTTTACAAAAAGCGATGAGTGTTGCCGCTATGTAGAAATGTAGATGCATAGTAATTGTGTTTGGTAATGTAATTTGCATCTGCAATGAAACTCTTCCTACTTAGTTAAGCATTAGCTTAGAATATTAAAACCTGACAACTGAATGTCATAAAAGAATTCGAAATTTTCTCAGTACTTGTTGCAATATACCGCACAGTAAACAAATAATAGGTTTGAATCTAAATAAGCAGTAAAATGAATAAATACTGAGCTTTTCTTGCGCAGCCAGAGTTACCTTCTATGAGGTGGAGTTCATAACGATCCTTACATGTACAGTACAACCTCATTTATCCGGAATAGATGGAACCAAAGGCAATCCGAATAATAATCAAAAACATTCTTAAATATGCAGACTTATTTATTATTACAGCAAAAATTGATGCTTTCTAACAAAACTACATCGCAACGTTTATAGTTCAGCTGCAGTGATATCGGGCTGACGTTCCAAAGTATGCAGGGGTCCGTAGTATGTTAAGTAGTCGAAATAAAAACAGAACATTCGGCGCATTTAAAGTTTCGTTCTTGAAATCATAGTTTTAAATGATTATTTACGTAAATGTATTTCTTTTTTCTCTACAAATTTGATCCGGATAAACGGGGATCGAATAAACGAGGTTCTGCTGTATATAAAATACAACAAAAGAATTGATAGTACATTACTTAAAACCTAATCATCCACGAAATTGAACCTCCCCCCCCCTTTTCCTCCGACCGCTAAGCCCTTATTGAGATTATTAAACAGAAATGAATTATTTGACACGCTATCGCGTTTTCCTGACAGTGCAGCTAAGAATGAAAATCATTGAAATCAAAATCCAGGCCCGTCATTTGGGCGATCAATTGCTACCCCTCTGGTTTTTACAAACATGTTGAATTTAAGTATTTTTGTGCGTATTTTGTTGTTTTTCTTAATTTAATATATCAAGTCACTTAGCGCATTTAATACTGACGGGATGCAATTGAAAACAAACTTTAAAACAAAAATTTAGGGGGCTTTGTGTCCGAAAATAAGCGTTTCAAAAAATATGAACAAATGAGATTAAGTGGTGACACACTGAACACACTGGGTTAGTGTAGTAGAGCTTATAGAAAAAGTACAGTACAGTCGAATCTCAAGTTAGGCGAAGAATGCGAGACCATTCTCGTATGTCGAAATTTCATGTGATGGAAAAGGGTGTGCACGAATTTTGTATAAATACACCCAATTATTTTAGACATTTGTAAGCATCCCTCAAACTATTTTAACCAATTTTTGGTACATTAACCTACTTAAAATTTCGCATAACACGAATGTAGTTATTTCAGAAAATTGTATGAGTTTAAAGTTTTCATTAGAACATTAAAACCTTTTTTTTCTCTTGCATTTGTAGGGAGCGCTCCGGGTGTCACCCATGATAGGCACGCCTCTGATTTTTCAAGTCGAACAACCTCTAATATGTTTCCTTTTAGGTCAAAAAAGTTTCATACAAATTGAAATAGGGCAACCCGTGCCGAATTCTGCCTGAAATTGTAAACCTGCCCTGTATACTAGGCCGAATGAATTTTTTATTTTATTTTGTAGTTCAAAATTTCATTTTAATAACACGTTGCCCCTATAGCCCCAACATGTACCACAAAAATATTTATCCAAAATTAAAAAATATTTAGGTGTCCATCAGGAGACATAAAATTTATAATTTTTCTCAAAAAATTGATTTTTTCGATGAATCTTTTAAAACAATACATATACATTTTAATGAAACATCAAGTTCAAAAATTATTAGCTAACATATTTTCAAATCAACATTTGCAAATGAATAATACAAAAATAATATATTTAAAATGAAAAATTTAACTTAAACTTGAAAAAATCCATATTTAGAGTACTATGTGGGAGGCTTAAAAATTGCAAGCGAGCAAAAATTTCTATTTGACGCTAATTATCGACTTTACTGCAGTGTTGGGCATTAATCAACTAAATCCTCTATCGACTAAAGTAATCTGACTCCCATTTAGTTCAGACTAATATTTTAAAAATTTAATTCAATTGAAGACGAAGATTAACGTTAGTTTAAAGTAACTCGTTAGTTGACTAAAAAAACTAATTTAGTTCAGATTGATTTAGTTCAGATTAAAGTAATCAGATTGAATTTAATCAAACTAATTTAATCAGATTGATTTAGTCAACTAAAGTAATCAGATTAAATTTCGTCAGATTAAAATTTATACTAAATCTAATCAGATTGAAATAAATCTACACTGTTAAAACTACAGATTGCGTTTGGATTCTTTAAGGGGTTCCTTTCTCTTCTCCCCCCCCCAATGAATATTAAGAAGCTCCTAATGTGTTACGGGGGGGACATTGGGGGTTGGGGGGCTGCCCCCTTACCGATTTAAGACCTTAAAAAATCAATAATTTTTAAAAACACCCCCTTTGGACTGACGCAGTTTGCGACATGACCCACACTACCCCCCTCCCCCCATTTGTTACACAATACTGCTTTTGGTCTTCCTTATCTTTATCTTCTTTCTCTTTACTAATAATAAAGCTGAAAGTCTCTCTGTCGGGAGGATGTCTGTAGGATGTCTGGATCTCTGTGACGCGTATAGCGCCTAGACCGTTCGGCCGATTTTCATGAAATTTGGCACAAAGTTAGTTTGTAGCTTGGGGGTGTGCACCTCGAAGCGATTTTTCGAAAATTCGATTTTATGAATTTTCTATTAAAATTTTAAGCCCTTTACACATAATCTTTACTAATACTAAAGCTGAAATTCTCTCTGTCCGGAGGATATCTGGATGTCTGGATCTCTGTGACGCGCATAGCGCCTAGACCGTTCGGCCGATTTTCATGAAATTTGGCGCAAAGTTAGTTTGTTGCATAGTGGTGTGCACCTCGAAGCGATTTTTCGAAAATTCGATTTTGTTCTTTTTCTATTCCAATTTTAAGCCCATTTTTCACAGAAATTTAATAAAATGGAAAAGAATTTGTTCTGAAAATTATCTTTCTTTTCTTTACTTCTTTATGTTTCTCCTTTTCTTTTCTTTTTAAATAACAAACCTGAAAGTCTCTCTGTATGGATGTTTGGATCTCTGTGACGCGCATAGCGCCTAGACCGTTCAGCCGATTTTCATGAAATTTGACACACAATTAGTTTGAAGCATGGGGGTGTGCACCTCGAAGCGATTTTTCAAAAATTCGATTTTATTAATTTTCTATTAAAATTTTAAGCCCTTTTTCACATAATCTTCACTAATAATAAAGCTGAAAGTCTCTTTGTCTGGAGGATGTCTGAATCTCTGTGACGCGCATAGCGCTTAGACTGTTCGGCCGATTTTCATGAAATTTGGCAAAGTTAGTTTGTATCATGGGGGTGTGCACCTCGAAGCGATTTTTCGAAAATTCGATGTGGTTATTTTTCTATTCCGATTTTAGGAACAAAATTATCATAAGATGGACGAGATTACCATAACGTGGAACCATAACATGGGCATAAGCAAATTGGCGATAAAATTCACCATACATTATTTGTAAATATACAGGCGGACCAAAAGACCTTTTAATTTTCTATTACGGGCAAAGCCGTGAGGGTACCACTAGTACTGGAATAAAGGCTTGATTTTTTTCATATCCAGATAGCCGATGCCTATTCCCTATTGCAGTTACTTATATGAGGGGATGCCCCCCTCTCAAAAAGAAATTCACTCCACTCAAATTATGGGGGGTGGTTAAAAACGCGAAAATTTTCCAAAAACAAACCTTAAAATTTTGAAGTCTGCGCCACCCCCCCCCCCCTGTAGGCCACACCGCTTCTGATCTTATTCGAATAAAATGCTTGATTTTTTTTATCCAGATGGCCGATGCTTGTTCTGTTTCAAAGTAACTTATTTAAGGGGATACCCCCCCTTAGATTGAACCCCCCTCAAATTACGGGGGAAGGGGGCTCCCCCAAAAAAAACACAAGTACAATTTTTTTTCAAAAACAAGCGCTAAAAATTTTAAGTTTGAACCAACCTCTCCACTGACCAAGCCCCCCCCCCCCCATAGACCACACTGCTTCTGATCTTATTGGAATAAAGTGCCTGAATTTTTTTTTTATCCAGACGTCTGATGCATGTTCTCTTTCAGAGTAACTTGCGCAAGGGGATACACCCTTTTAAATAGAAACCGCCTCAAATTACGGGGCGTTCCCCCCACCCCCAAAAAAACTCATTAAAACACGAAAATTTTTAAAAAACAAACCTTAAAAATTCGAAGTTTGCGCCTCCCCGCCCCCCCCCCCCTCCCGGAGGTCACACTGCGTCTGATCTTATTAGAATTAAAATGCTTGAATTTTTTTTATCCAGATGGCCAATGCCTGTTCTGTTTCAGAGTAACTTAAGTAAGGAGATACCTCCCTTAAAGAAAAAACTGCCCTCAAGTTATGGGGAGTGGGGGATTCTCCCCCCAAAACATTGTAAACGCTAAAATTTTTCAAAAACAAGCCCTAAAAATTTTACGCCACCCGCTATACTGACCAGCCCCCCCCCCCCCCCGTAGACCACACTGCTTCTGGTTTTATTGGAATAAAATGCTTGAATTTTTTAAATCCAGATGGCTGATGCATGGTCTGTTTCTGAGTAACTTACGTAAGGGGATACCCCTCCTTAAATAAGAAAGTCCCTCATATTCTGGGGGGGCTCACCCACCTTCAAAAACCTATTAAAACACGAAAATTTTTCAAAAACAAACCTTTCAAATTTGAAGTCGGCGCCACGGACCCCGTTAGTCTGGATCACCGGATAATCCGGCTCGATCGATTTGACCGATTTCCCTTTACATTTAAAGAGCGATCGTCAAAATTCCATAATAATTATTTATTTAACCCTCTCACGGGCACGACCGTGTTATGTCGTTTATTGAGTTCCCTTTTCTTCGCAATGCAACTTTTGAATCAATTTGTTTTACTCGATAGGGAAAAAATGGAACTGTCACAGGAGAAGATTACAGACTTTGTAGACATGTTTACTGTTTATTTGTAATTCTATGTGTTTCCTTTTCAGGTGATTTTCAGTGAGTATGTTTTATTTTGTTTTGTTTTTTTCATTCTCCAGATTTTCGATATTCCGGAATGGGTCGGATTCCAATTAATTCGAATTATCGAGGTTCTACTGTAATGTCCCCCCCCAAAAAAAAAAAAAAATCAAAAAGATTATTACATTTTCTCATGGTTTCGATACTTTTTTTTGTATTTTTCAAGCAAACGTTCAAAATTTTCCCCGCGGTGTGGGGGGGGGGGGGGAGCGGGTCCTGACCTTCATGACCCCTCTTTGTATCTGCAATTGACATACACTTGGACATAAAAATATACATCTGTACACCAATATACTCGGGATAACAAGTTACACTTATATACTCGTATATAAACGTATTTACTTGTGCTTGCACGTACTTTGATGTACATACACGTGGCAAATACAAAATTAGTGTATAAACGTATATACTCCGATTAACACGTTTACGCACATACTCGTATATACACGTACTTACTCATATATACACGCATTAACTCGTGTATGCATCATAAATATGTATTTTAACTTACAAATACAAATGTACGTCTGTACACGAGTATACTCGGGTTAAACAAGTATCTACACGCATATTCTCGTCTGTACACGTACATACTCGAAAATACAAGTATTTTTTCTTATATGCACGCATGAATATATATATACATGTTTAAAAGCTAATTTACCTCTGTACACGAGTACACTTGGAGTAACACGTATCTATACGCATATTCTCGTGTGTACAAGTACACACTCGTATATACACGTATTTACTCGTGCAAAAATGCATAAATATGCATATACGCGTAGAAATACAAATGTACCATTGTACACGAGTATACTCAGATTAAACACGTATTTATACGTCTTTTCTCGTGTGGAATCGCACTTACTGGTTTGTACACGTATTTTCTCGTATATGCATGCATAAATATGTATATAAACGTTTAAATACAATTTTACCTTTGTACGCGAGTTTAGTCGGGTTAACACGTATCCATACACAGATTCTAGTATGTACACGAACATACTCGTATATACAAGTATTTACTCGTGTTTGCACACATAAATAAGTATACAGGATGTATTAGTAGAGCGTTTACATACTTTCAGGGCAGATACAGTGCACCTAGACGCGATAGTGACGACACAAAGCGTAAGACAGGGCACGATTAAGAGGAGAAAACATGTTTATTATTTTTAATACAGCAAAAATACTGGTAAGATTTGTCTGATGCATACAACAGATGTTGCAACGTAAACCGAAGCATCAGATGACGGTGCATGCGCACACGTGGTTTTTGTTGGACCAGGAAGTCCGGGACCCGCCCGGTATTTTTGCTAAATTTCGATATTACGGGCGGGATCGTAATTTCGAACACTTTCTTTGATGATGATCGTTGGCCCCTTAATTTTCTTTTTCCTTAGTTTTTTGCTGTACTAAAGATTCTGAACATGTTCTCTTCTCTTATTCGTGTTTTGTCTTTTTGGTGATTGGTGTTGTCACTACCGCGCCAGGAAAGTGTTTCCGACCATGCATTGCTATGTGTTTCCCCTCGTCTAGGTGATGTACTCTTTCTGCCCTGAAAGTCTGTAAACGCTGTACTGATAAACATTGTGTACACTTAGAAGTTTGAATATAAATCCGTGCACTAATAGGCTCGGGAAATGCGTATTTATACGTAAAATTTCGTGTTTACACTTACGAACTCATATATACACGTATTTACTTCTGTTTGCACGTAGAGATACAAAATTCCTGTAGACACGAATATACTCAGGTTAACACGTACAGCTCCGTATATACACGTACACACTCGTTACAGGGTTCGCGTTTACGCGCTATAGCGGGTTTTTTACGCAAATTCGCGGGAAAGGGACGCAACTTCCGCGAAAATTCGGGTCCCAGGGACCCAGAACACCCAAAAGATAAAAACCAGAAAAAAAATTGTGGAAAATGCTGAAGATCTATCTAGTGAATGCTTTTAAGCTTCAATGACCAGGAGAATCATCAGAAAAGGATTAAAATGACCCTATCTCTGTATCAGCTATTTAAACACACCCCTACTGTTGACCAGTCAATGGAATTTTAGTGATAAGACTGGAGCTTACAGTGACCTCCTGGGCAGAGCTCAAGGAGCAAAATATTGCAAGTTCATAAATAGCCCATTGTACTGTATTCTAAGAATAAGTTCTCCTTCAACTTTTATCTTGGGGAAATTCCTGAAAACAACAATAAAGATCAAAAGTAAGAGTGGTTTCAATGCAATCTTCAGGATTGATACAGGACAACTGAGTAGTAAAAGCTTATCTATTTTGCATTCACCTAACCAGAATTACTTTTGAAAATTATTATCTTGCATCCTCAATAAAAGGATGGGTGAAAAAAAAAAATGGCGAACATTTTCCCGATCGCGCAAAACACAAAGTTCTGAACTTAACATTTTTTCTTGTTAAATTACTTATGAATATGAATTTTATACAAAAGCACTTTAACCTTGTTCATTTTCTAGTAATTCACCTATTTCTGATTCGCTATTTTTATTTGGACTTGCAAAAGTCACGTATTAATCGATCGCGCCATTTTGAAAATGGCGAAATTTTAAAAGTAGCACCAAAGCCAACACAGATATTTTAAAAGAGTCACAATGAAGTCAAATTTTCTCATTTAAGATTGCAAATGAGCAATTTTCATACTCATGTGAGAAAATGTTTCGTTTTTGCGATCGCGATTTTTGCGTTGTGTTAATTCGCTTGCGATTTTTTTCTATTTCTATGAAATTGCCATTGATAATTGATGGATGGGGGGGGGGGGGGGCTAGTTGCTTTTTTCACCTAGAAAAATGTTCATGAAAGCAAAGGTTAAGGGATTGCTTTCTGCTTGATCAATCAAAGGCATTTATTTTTTATCTCATGGTAAAATCCAACTTTAAAGCAAATTTTGAGTTTACCTCATTGTAACTGACTAAATAGTTTCTCAAATAACTAAATCATGCAAGTGTATTATTTGAATATATGATAATCACAGAAAAAAGGGCAAAATTAAACAATTTAGTTTATTTCATACCTTTTTCAAATAACTATGTGGATAGTTTCTTTTCCCTAAGTAAAAATAGTTGTATATTATTCAATTATGTGCTAAAATTTTCTGTTTAAAATTTAAGGGACTCATTTTTTCTGCCAAAGGACCCAAATCTATTTCATAAATGGGTCCTTGGGACCCAAGTTACGGATAGTTGAGCGCGAACAATACACGTACTTACTCGTATATACACGTACTTACTCGTATATACACGTACTTACTTGTATATACACGTACTTACTCGTATATACTCGTACTAACTCGTGTATGCACGCATAAATATGTATTTTAACCAAAAATACAAATGTACCTCTCTACTCGAGTATACTCGGGTTAAACACGTATCTATACGCATATTCTTGCGTGTGCACGTACATACTCGTATATACTTGTATTTTCTCATGTATGCACGCATAAAAATGTATATGCAATCTTAAATACAAATGTACCTCTACACACGAGTATACTCGGTGTAACATTTATCTATACGCATATACTGTGAATACGTACATACTCGTATTCTCTTATATGCACGCATAAATATTGTTACAAATCCTGTAAATAGTAATTATTGTAGTAACGTAACCTGTAAATAGTTTCCCGTAATGAATATACAACCCCTTTTCATATGGCTAAAGCAGAGGTCGAAATTAGCATCAGCTACTTAGGTGCCATTGGCAACCAATATTTTTTTCTTAGGTGCCGTTATGCTTTACTTGGTTGCAATTTGCAAATGCGTTCAATAACATGCTGAAATTTATACTAAACTATAATATGCATGAAAACAAGCTGATATATATGTACAATGCATTAAAATAATGCATTTTGGAATCACCTGCTAAGTTTATACAAGTACCATAATTACTATTAACTTAATTTAGTGACATAAAACCAAAAAAAAAAAAAAAAAACAAATTCTAGATTTTAAAAGTATTAAAAATATTGACAAGATCCAAATGGATTGCAATCTCGAACACGATACACAATTTTCCACTAAGTACAAGTTTAGTGTTGGAATGATTTCGAAAATAAATTTATTCATTAAAAAGAAAAACAAACGCAGAAAATAAGTTAATCTGAAGTGGCATGCGACTAATTGTCAAAAAATATTAATATATTTACAAGATGCAAAAGGATTGAAAGGTCAAAAGCGAGAATACACTTCCCGCAAAGCACGTGCTCATTGTCCGCATGTTTTGAAAAAAATAATATATTATAAATTAAAATAAAAAAGAAAATAAGGTAACCTAAAGGTAGCATATGTAAAAATAACTTCTAGATTTTAAAAGTATTAAAACATTGACAAGATGCAAAAGGATTGCAATCTCGAACACGATACGCAATTTTCCACTAAGTAAAAACAGTTTAGCGTTGGAATGATTTTGAAAATTTTTTATTCATTTAAAAGAAAATCAAACGCAGAAAATAAGTTAATCTGAGTGTCATGCGACTAATTGTCAAAATATTAATATATTTACTTACAAGATGCAAAAGGATTGAAAGGTCCAAAACGAGAATAAATTTCTCACAAAGCACGTGCTCATTGTCCGCATGTTTTGAAAAAAATAATATATTATAAATTAAAATAAAAAAGAAAATAAGCTAACCTAAAGGTAGCATATGTAAAAATAACTTCTAGATTTTAAAAGTATTAAAACATTGACAAGATGCAAAAGGATTGCAATCTCGAACACGATACGCAATTTTCCTCAAAGTAAAAGTTTAGTGTTGGAATGATTTCGAAAATAAATTTATTCATCAAAAAGAAAAACAAACGCAGAAAACAAGTTAATCTGAAGTGGCATGTGTCCAATTGCCAAATAATATTTATATATTTACAAGATTCAAAAGGATTGAAAGGTCAAAAGCGAAAATAAACTTCCGGCAAAGCACGTGTTCATTGTCCGCATGTATTGAAAAAATAATATGTTATAAATTAAAATAAAAAAGAAAAAAAGCTAACCTAATCGTAGCATATGTAAAAATAACTTCTATATTTTAAAAGTATTATAATATCGGCAAGATGCAAAAGGATTGCAATATCAAACACCGGAACTATTATTCCGAGAAGAACGTGTTCAGTATTGAAAATTGCATTTATGATGTGTTTTGAAAAACAATTAAGCGCAATTTAATAAATATCTTTAAAAATAATAATAAAAATAATAAAAACGAATGAACCGCCTGCACTAATCAACAAGAAAACTACTTATTGTTTCGAATCTTGCAGTAGGACAACCATCGATGAATCCAGTATCTTCTTTTTTTCCAAAATCTTTACAGACTTTACATACCATCAGGTCTTCACCCTTTCTTTCCAACCACAGAAACTGCTTTTGCCACTTGATGAAAGTTGCAGCGTTGACACTTTTCCGTGTACATTTATAAGTCGTATCTACTTCGTCATTATTTGTTTCTATTTCGACTTCATCGGCAATCCTTGGCCGTTTATTTCCGCTAGTATTTAGTGGCGTAAAATATGACTTTAAGTTACGTTTACTCATATTTTCAACAAATAAAAAATGATGGTAGCGATGATTAAAAAAAAAAGAAAGAAAAAAAGATGAGCGAAATTCTGTGGGAAAAAAAGGAATCCTCGTGCTCGCCGTGCGTTCGTGTTACGACGGGGGGTCGAACTTGAAACATGAAAAAGATCAGACTATCTGCTCAAACAACCCTGAGATGAGTCCGGTTTTGGAGGGGTGGGGCGATCGGGGGTAAACAACACTAAGGGAACAAAGGGGAGAAAAGATTACTCCAGAAAGAGGGGGAGGAGAAAGTGTGCTTGCAATGACACTGGCTTCTACAGTTCGCGGGCGAAGGTGGGGGGGGGGGGGGGGGATTGTTCAAGCTTTTTCCGACTGAAAGCGATACTTCCAGGAAATTTTCCGCGATCGCAACGCACGCAGATGTTTTTGGAGACAAATCTTCGGAAAGTGAAAGCTTAGTAGGGGGGAAAGCTAGGCGTCACAGTGACGACTACGTTTCAAATCGCGGTCGTCAAAATGAAATTTACAGTTGCAAAATACGACTAACGACCGCTAATTTCGAGCACTGGGCTAAAGTATACAACCCCCTATTCTTTTTTTCTTATTTCATTCACTGATTTTATCAATGGAAGTGCAGTTGTAGAACGTTGTAGCATTTTCTGGAATCTTTGAGAGCTCTCTTTTCGGTGTTATATAAACGGTTACGTTGGATAAAGAGTTAGTTTCGATTGAGAATTTGTGCTGAGTGTGTATTAGCTCTGTTTATAGCGAGGCATTTCGCTGTGTTGTTTTCGTATTTGGAAGTAAATACGTGTGTAAACGTTGAGTTTACGGTGTTGTGTGATAATTGCTTAATTGCTGATGAATAATTTAGCAGTTGTTGACGAGCTTTCCTGTACATAGTGTAAATAAATTTCCTGTGTTTTTATCAAGAACTGTGTTTTCATTACAAGAAAGTGGAAGTCGCACCGAATCCGTTACAATTGGCGCCCAACGTGGGGCTTCTTCTGGACTTTCTTGGAGTAAGTGTGACTTAGGACATTTTTTCATAAAGACTTTTTTTGAATTAGGACTTTATTTTTATGGTGATTACTCGCGCAATGGATGAACAATTAAAACAACTTCTTGACGCAATCACCTCTGTGAAGAGTGATATGGCGGCTAATCAAGAACAATTAAAACGTGACTTGACTGCAAGTTTTACAGCTAATCAAGAACAATTAAAAAATGATATGGCAGCTAATCAAGAACAATTAAAAAATGATATGGCGGCTAATCAAAACCAATTGAAAAGTGATTTAACGGTGCTGAAAAATGACCTAGTTTCTAACCAAGAGGAAATTAAAAACGATCTTACTTCGGTAAAGACTGTGATGGAAAATAAATTTAATGAGATAGAGCATCGAGTTGATGCTATTGAAGGAAAGTTTGAGGCAGTTGAAGGCCGATTCATCGCAGTGGAAAATAAAATCGAAGAGAAATTTGAAGAAAAATTAAGTTCCGTTGAAGGCCGATGCAATGCTGTAGAAAATAAACTGGAAGAAGAAGATAGAAAATTTCATCAACTTAAAGAAGACATCTTTAAAGACCTGGAAAGGAGATTGGCGACCGCGGAAAGCAGCTCTGTACAGTTTGGCGCTCCCACATCGGTTGCTCGACCGTCCATTAAACTTGCCACATTTGATGGGAAAACTTCGTGGCAGGTTTACAAAACTCAGTTCATGATAGTGGCGGAAGCGAACGGATGGGACTCTGCTACCAAGGCCTGCCATCTTGCAGCATCCCTGAGAGGTGACGCAGCGGACATTCTTCAGACCCTTCCGGACGGCCAGCGCCTGGATTTCGCCGCCCTCACATCTGCGTTGGAGCTTCGCTTCGGTGAGAAGTGCCAGAAAGATTTCAGCCGACTCCAGTTGAAGTCCCGTTTCCAGAAAACCGGGGAAACCCTGCAAGAGCTAGCGGCGGACATCAAGAGACTGTCTCATCTTGCTTTTTGCGACTGTCCTGCGGATGTTCGAGACAACCTGGCACTCAACTACTACATCGACGGGGTTCGAGATCCGGAAATCCAGAAAGCTCTACGGATGGCGGATGTCAAAGACCTGAGTTCTGCTGTTGTGTATGCGATGAAGTTGGAGGCCGCCCAGCAAGCAACCCGCAAGGATCGCCATTCAATCCGCGGCGTGAAAACTGATGAGCCTGATCCGGTTTCGTCACGCTTTGCTGAACTGGAAAAGCAAATAAAAGAAATTGCAGGAATCCTCAAAAGGACTTCGGCTCCCAAGTACCAAAATGAACAATCACTTAAGTGCTGGAAATGTGGCGGCGAGGGTCACTTACGAAGAAACTGTGAAGCTCGCCAAGAAACCAGAGGGAAGAGCACCTCTCCCTCGCAGGTCCAGGAAAACTAAGCCATGGCAATCTCGCGGGGCGGAGGTCGCCAAATTGGAATGAGCCCCATCTTAAAGTTTTCCAGATTTCATCGACGAGTGGCGGCAGTAATGGACTGTTTGTTTACGCATACGTAAACGGATTTCCCTGCGAACTGATTATTGACACTGGAGCCAATGTTACAATCATTAGAACAGATGTGGCTCGTCAATTTGGACTCAACATTCTATGGACGCCGCCCTGTGTTACCCTCCAAACTGTGACAGGTGACAAGATCGAGATTGAAGGTAAAGTAAACTTAGAAATTGTGTTTGGAAATGCCACTTACCATCATACGGCATTCGTTGCTGCTATCACAGACCCCTTCATTCTCGGATTGGACTTTTTAAAGAAGTATGACTTCAACCTCGACTTCAAGACAAATGAGCTGCACTCGATGAGAGAAGACATAGCCGTTTTCCCCGCAGAAAGTGATGTAAAATCCGCTCATCAAATAATAGCCCAAACAGATTTATCGATTCCCTCAAAGTCAGAATCATTAATATCTGGCTCCATTGAAGAAAGCAATAGTTTTCGATTTGGACTCGATGAATACTCTAACCTAAACAATAATCTAAAAGGAGTGCTGGTAGCATCTACGCTTGTGGACCTTTCTAAGGATGTAATTCCTGTGAGAGTCGCCAACGTGAGTGAAAGGCCAAGGAATATCCGAAAAGGTGAAGTGTTGGCAACTTGTACTCCAGTAAACTGCATCATTAGAAGAATCAATTCCCCCGAGACTGTGTCTTCTGAGTCCTTGACATCGAAGTTAATTGGGAGTGCACCCTTATCGAAAGATCAAAGAACTGCTGCGGAACAATTGGTGGATGACTTCAAGCATCTGTTTTCATCTACATCGGAGGATGTTGGCCGTACGAATTTAGCGCAGCATAGGATCTACACTGGAGAACACCCCCCTATTAAACAGCATCCAAGACGACTACCGTTCGCCAAGAAGGAAGAGGTTGAGACCCTCCTGAAAGAGATGAAGGAGAATGATGTAATCGAACCGTCATCCAGTCCTTGGGCCTCTCCCATCGTCTTGGTCCGGAAGAAAGATGGCTCCACCAGATTTTGTGTCGATTACCGACGGCTGAATGAAATCACCAAGAAAGACAGCTACCCTCTTCCACGGATAGACGACACCTTGGACACTCTTTCCGGACACAAGTGGTTTTCGACCCTGGACTTGAAGAGCGGCTACTGGCAGGTTGAAATACACCCTGATGACCGAGAGAAGACAGCGTTTACAACTGGACAAGGCTTGTGGCAGTTTGAAGTGATGCCCTTCGGCCTCTGCAATGCACCAGCTACGTTCGAGCGTCTTATGGAGACAGTGTTAAGAGGACTTTCCTACGAATCCTGTCTGGTCTATTTAGACGATATCATCATCGTGGGACGCAGTTTCGAAGAACATCTGGCAAATCTTAGGAAGGTGCTGCAAAAGCTTAAGGAAGCCAATCTGAAGTTAAGCCCGTCCAAATGTAATTTGTTCCGCCGGGAAGTGAACTACCTTGGTCACATCATCTCTTCTGAAGGTGTACAAACCGATCCAGAAAAGGTATCCGCGGTCAAGAGTTGGAGTCGTCCCGAAAACATCCGTCAGCTGCGAAGTTTCCTGGGGCTCTGCACGTACTACAGGAAGTTTGTGAAGGGTTTTTCCAACATTGCACGACCTTTGCATAAGCTGACGGAGAGCAAGCAAAAGTTTGAATGGTCCAAAGAATGCGAAGATGCATTTCTACGACTGAAGGAGGCTTTAACATCAACGCCTATCCTCGCCTATCCTCAGCCTGAAAAATCCTTCATCCTAGACACTGATGCGAGTCACGAGGGCATCGGAGCTGTTTTATCCCAAGAAATTGACGGAAATGAACATGTCATCGCTTACTGGAGCAAATGCTTATCAAAGTCGGAGCGAAATTACTGCGTCACCAGAAAGGAGTTACTGGCCATAGTGAAAGCTGTAGAACACTTCCATCATTACCTCTACGGCCGAAAGTTTCTGCTTCGGACAGATCATGCCTCGTTAACTTGGCTTTTGAACTTCAGGAATCCAGAAGGCCAGATAGCCAGGTGGATACAGCGGCTCCAGGAATATGACATGGAGATCAAGCATCGAAAAGGGTTATCTCACGGTAATGCTGACGCTTTATCAAGGAGACCCTGTCCTGAGAACTGCCACTATTGTTCCCGAATCGAGAAACTTTATGGAACGACTAGCCCTACTGCCTATCAGGTGACAGTGACTCCAACATCTTCAGAACCTGATCTATGGAGTGACGACCAAGTTCGAAAAGATCAACTTGAAGACCCCGACATAAAACCAATTTTGGAGTTCATGGAGAGTGACAGTCGGCGACCTAGCTGGCAGGACGTTTCCATCTTCAGTCCTGCAACAAAAAGATACTGGGCTTTATGGAACTCGCTCCATTTACGGAACGGCGTGCTACACCGAAAATGGGAATCTGACGACGGCAAAACATCTAGGTGGCAGTTACTACTCCCCCGATCAAGGATTTCAGATGTTTTGAAAGAAATACATAGTAGTGCGACTGGAGGACATTTTGGTGAGTTGAAAACCCTCAATAAAGTTCGGGAGCGCTTCTTCTGGAGCAAGGCGAAGGATGACGTGGAGAAATGGTGCCATTCTTGTGACGCCTGTGCTGCTCGTAAAGGACCGAAGAAAAGAAGCAGAGGGAAGCTACATCTGTACAACGTTGGAGCTCCTTTCGAACGAATTGGGATCGACATCCTGGGTCCTCTACCAAGAACTGCTGATGGGAACAAATACATTCTTGTTTCCATCGACTACTTCACCAAATGACCGGAAGCATTTCCCATTCCAGATCAAGAGGCTACCACCGTAGCAGAGACTCTAGTCCAACATTGGATCTCGAGATATGGAACCCCTTTGCAGATTCATTCCGATCAAGGGAGGAATTTCATCTCTGCTGTGTTTAAGGGCCTATGTAAAATTTTCGGAATTGAGAAAACTAGGACAACACCACTACACCCACAATCGGACGGCATGGTGGAGAGATTTAACCGCACAATCCTAAATAATCTCTCGCTTATGGTATCCAGAAATCAACAGGATTGGGACAAGAAGCTACCTTTGTTCCTGCTGGCCTACCGCAGTGCTGTCCACGAGACTACCGGATATGCCCCATCTCAGATGCTCTTCGGACGAGAGCTTCGGCTACCTTGTGATCTCGTCTTCGGTCGTCCTCCGGATGCGCCTGCATCGCCTGAGGAGTACATCCAGGATCTCCAGGCCCGGTTGGAAGACGTTCATAACTTCGCACGAGAGCGAATCAACATCGCGGCGGAGAAGATGAAGACCCGATACGACACAAGGTCTACTGGACATGAATTCAACGAAGGCGACAAGGTTTGGTTATGGAATCCCATCCGACGGAAAGGTCTGTCACCCAAATTGCAGTCGCATTGGGATGGACCCTACAAAGTCCTTAACCGACTAAATAACGTCGTAGTGAGGATCCAAAAATCACCTAATGCAAAACCTAGGGTTGTACATTATGATCGGTTAGCTCCATACTATGGCCATAGTTCATGAGTATTACGTAAGCAACCATGGTTGATAACATAAAAGTTGTAGATAATTTTTGCTTTTAATGTTTAGTAATATTTCTTGTTATTATTGTGTTTTCTGTATCTGTTAGTTATTAATTAATGTGTATATTTGTAAACTGGTGATAGAAGTTTGGCACCCTTTCTGGGGATTGTACTGCCCGGGACGTGCAGTCCTTAGGAAGGGGGCAATGTTACAAATCCTGTAAATAGTAATTATTGTAGTAACGTAACCTGTAAATAGTTTCCCGTAATGAATATACAACCCCTTTTCATATGGCTAAAGTATACAACCCCCTATTCTTTTTTTCTTATTTCATTCACTGATTTTATCAATGGAAGTGCAGTTGTAGAACGTTGTAGCATTTTCTGGAATCTTTGAGAGCTCTCTTTTCGGTGTTATATAAACGGTTACATTGGATAAAGAGTTAGTTTCGATTGAGAATTTGTGCTGAGTGTGTATTAGCTCTGTTTATAGCGAGGCATTTCGCTGTGTTGTTTTCGTATTTGGAAGTAAATACGTGTGTAAACGTTGAGTTTACGGTGTTGTGTGATAATTGCTTAATTGCTGATGAATAATTTAGCAGTTGTTGACGAGCTTTCCTGTACATAGTGTAAATAAATTTCCTGTGTTTTTATCAAGAACTGTGTTTTCATTACAAGAAAGTGGAAGTCGCACCGAATCCGTTACAATATGTATATACAAAGCATTCTCTGTACACGAGTATATTCGGGGTTCGGGGTAACAAGTATCTATACACATATTCTCTCGTGTGTTCACGTACATACTCGTTTATACACGCATTTATTTATGTATAAACGCACAAATATGCATATACACATAGAAATACAAATGTACCATTGTACAAGAGTATACTCGGGCTAAAAAAAACCCTAGACATCTATTCTTGCTTGTACACGAACTTACTCGAATATACACGTATTTTCTCGTATATGCATGCATAAATATGTATATATACGTTTAAATACAAATTTACCTCTGTTCACGAGTATACTCGGATTAACACGTATCCATACGTATATTCCTTTGTGTACACGTATATACTCGTGTATACATGTATTTACTCGTGTATGCACAAATAAATTTGTACATACACTTAGAAATTAAACATATCTCCGTGCACGAATATACTCGGGATAACACGTATCAATACGTATAAACTCGTGTTTACAAATATGTATCGGACATACACATATTTACTTGTGTTCACACGTACTTGTAGGTATATACACGTAGAAATACAAAATTCCTGTATATACGAATATCGTCGAGTCAACACGTATATACACGTATATGCACAAAAATACTCGTATATACACGTACTTACTCGTATATACACGTATAACTCCTGTATGCACGAATAAATATGTATTTTAACGTACAAGTACAAATTTACCTCTCTACACGAGTATACTCGGGTTAAACACGTATCTATACGCATAATATCGTGCGTACATGAACTTACTCGTATATACTTGTCTTTTCTCGTATATGCACGCATAAAAGTGCATGTACTAGATTAAATACGAATTCACCTCTGTGCACAAGCATACTCGGGTTAACACGTATATATATGCATATTCTCGTGTGTACTCGAACATACTTGTATATACACGTACTTTCTCGTATATGCACGCTTAAATATGTATATAAACGTAGAAATACAAATGTACCTCTTTACACGAGTATACTCGGAGTAACACATATTTATACGCATATTCTCATGTGTACACGTACATACACGTATCTTCGCTTGTGTGCACGCATACATATGTATATACACAATTAAAAGCAAATTTACTTCTGTACACGAGTATACTCGGGGTAACACGTATCTATACGCATAATCGTGTGTACACGTACATACTCGTATATACACGTATTTACTCGCTTATAAACGCATAAATATGCATATACACGTAGAAATACAAATGTGCCATTTTACACGAGTATACTCGGGTTAAACACGTATCTATAAGCCTATTGTCGTGTTTGCACGTACTTACTCGTATATACAGGTATTTTCTCGTATATGCCTGCATAAATATGTATATACACGTTTAAATAAAAATTTACCTCTGTACACGAGTATACTCGGGGTAACACGTATGTATAAGTATATTCTCGTCTGTACATGAACATACTTGTATATACACGTACCTTCTCGTATACGCACGCTTAAATATGTATATAAACGTAGAAATAAAAATGTACCTCTTTACACGAGTATACTCGGAGTAACACATATTTATACGCATATTCTCATGTGTACACGTATATACACGTATCTCCGCTTGTGTGCACGCATACATATGTATATACACAATTAAAAGCAAATTTACTTCTGTACACGAGTATACGCGGGGTAACACGTATCTATACGCATAATCTTGTGTACACGTACATACTCGTATACACACGTATTTACTCGCTTATAAACGCATAAATGTGCACATACACGTAGAAATACAAATGTGCCATGTTACACGAGTATACTCGGGTTAAACACGTATCTATAAGCCTATTTTCATGTGTGCACGTACTTACTCGTATATACACGTATTTTCTCGTATATGCCTGCATAAATATGTATATACACCTTTAAATAGAAATTTACCTCTGTACACGAGTATACTCGGGGTAACACGTATGTATAAGTATATTCTCCTGTGTACATGAACATACTTGTATATACACGTACCTTCTCGTATATGCACGCTTAAATATGTATATAAACGTAGAAATACAAATGTACCTCTTTACACGAGTATACTCGGAGTAACACGTATCTATACGCATATTCTCATGTGTACACGTATATACACGTATCTTAGCTTGTGTGTACGCATAAATATGTATATACACAATTAAAAGCAAATTTACCTCTGCCCACGAGTATACTCGGGGTAACACGTATCTATACGCATAATCGTGTGTACACGTACATACTCGTATATACACGTATTTACTCGCTTATAAACTCATAAATATGCACATACACGTAGAAATACAAATGTGCCATCTTACACGAGTATACTCGGGTTAAACACGTATCTATAAGCCTATTGTCGTGTGTGCGCGTACTTACTCGTATATACACGTATTTTCTCGTATATGCCTGCATAAATATGTATATACACGTTTAAATAGAAATGTACCTCTGTACACGAGTATATTCGGGGTAACATATATCTATAAGCATATTCTCGTGTGTGCACGAACATACTTGTATATACACGTACTTTCTCGTATACGCACGCTGGAATATGACGTAGAAATACAAATGTACCATTTTACACGAGTATACTCGGGGTAACACGTATCTAGACTCATATTCTTATGTGTACACGTACATACTCTTATATACACGTACATACTCGTATATACACGTATTTACTGGTGTATGCACACATAAATATGTATATTTATGTGTGCATACAAATACAAATGTGCCTCTGTTCATGTGATATTTATATTTTACGAATGTAATCTGAATTAAAAAAGTAATGAAATCAATTTGATTACTTTTAATCTGATTACTTTTAGTCTGACTAAATTCAATCTGATTAATTTAATCTAAACTAAATCAATCTGAACTAAATTAGTTTTTTTAGTCAACTAACGAGTTACTTTAAACTAACGTTAATCTTCGTCTGCAATTGAATTAAATTTTTAAAATATTAGTCTGAACTAAATGGGAGTCAGATTACTTTAGTGAACTAATCAATCAATTACAAATTTAGTTGATTTTTTTAGTTGATGCCCAACACTGCTTTACTGTTTACATTTTTCAGCTTGATTACTTCTTAAAATTTACGTTACATTAAATATATATATAGAGAGAGAGAGGAAAAAAATCAATTTTTTGAAGAAAATTATAAATTTTAGGCCTCTTGCTGTACACCTAAATATTTTTAAATTTGAACAAAAAATTTTGTGGTAGATGTGGCGCTATATTGGCAATGTTTTATAAACATAAAATTTCGATCTTCCAAAAAAAAAAAAAAAAATCGATTCGGTCTAGTACACAGTGCTGTTTTACAATATCAGGCGCAAGTCGGTACGGGTTGCCGTTGTTCAAATTTAAGCATAGCTTCGATTTAACGATACCCGATTTGACTCCATTTAATATCTATTCTACGTTCCTCGATTTAACAACATACTTGATTTGGCAGTAACTTTTCCAGTTCCTTGACAATCGTTAAATCAGGGTTATACGGTATATGAAACCGTATAACCCTGTATAATTGTGTTATGTATTGTAAATGTAAATTGTAATAATTACAATTGTTTTGAAATAAAAGGAAAAATATGAGGTGTGGGACTTCAAGAATCGACTTTCGTTTCTTTTGGGACACCCTAATATATACAGGGTAGGGTGGTCCTTATTTAGATGGGAAAATTTTTTTTTCGGAATTCAGCAAGTGACGCCCCCTAGTTTTGTGATACTATGATAAAAAGTAACGTGTGCAAAATTTGAACTCGATCGGTCAATAATAACACGTGCCCCTATGCCGTTGAACTTTAACACTTCTGATTATTTTCCCACAAATCGAGTTTTTACTTCAGACCCAGTACATCGTTTCTCCTAGGTTTGCAAAATATTTTTACATTGAGGTAGCACTAAAATTAATCTTTTTAATTACTTTATATCATCTAAAGATTTTACGTTGAATAAGAATGAAGCTTTAGAAACTTTCCTTAATCGTACGCTTTTCTCAATTGTATCTCGATAGTGTGTGTATTTTTTTCCGATAGTCTTCGACGGTCTATAAAATAAATTGCTTTGAGACTCATATTTGGTAAATTAGTTGTGAAATTCTTCGATTAATATTGTGCTCCTCTTTCAGTTGTATCATTCACAATTTTCAGTATTTTAACGATCTCTCTTCCCTTTAAGTAGCTACCTTCATTTTGCCGTGAATCAGGATCAAATAGGAAAATACTTTTAGTATTTGTAACTTATCAAACAGTTTTATTGACTCGCAATTGATTCTATAAAGAGGAAGATCTTTACTAAGAAAGTATTCCAAATCATCTACTGTTATCTGAAAATCTCGTTCAACAGTCCTCAGACACGTCTTCCTTATCACAAGCATTTTTTGGACTAGTCTTCCTATCTTCAAAGTTTATTCCTTCACCCAATACGGACAAAGCTACTAGTTTATCCCCTAAATACCATAAGTGATTTGTGAATTTTCCAATCACTGCTTCTGAGGCATGTTTGTCGTCATTTTGTACACTGCAAGTTTTTTAGACATATTATATTATTCAAAGGAGCCTCGATTGGGTTGCTGCGAAAAACCATATCTTCATACAGCATTTAATTGTAAAACAGCTTTGTTAAACAACATTGAACGGCTTTCTTTTCATGTAAAGATAATTTAAATTGTTTGCTAAATATAAAAAGTTTAAAACAAAAATTCCTTTTGCCACCCATGTGGCTCAGAGATAAGCTCCAGGTTGCCGAAAACATATCCCTGTAGGAGAAAATTCACCAGGAAATATTATTACAAGTTAACAGAATTCTCTGTAATCTTTCTCAATTCCGCTTTTTACGAACAATAATATGTCATCAACTTCGTCTTTTAGAATTTAAGTGGTATGTGTACTTGATTGAAATGTTATAAGTTCTGAATGATGGGGATCTGTCCATAAAATTTTGAAGCGCTTAAATAATTGAATATCTGATCTAGAACTAAGAAAGGCAAGAACTTCTTTAAGGACACACTCTGCAGTACGATTTCAAGTGCATTATGATGGCAATCCAAATGTAATATATCACCGTTCAGTTTTTGCTCCAAAAAATTGCATGCACAATTTATACGGTTGGTATTGCAAGTCGTTGTATCAAAGACTACAGCTAGAACAGTTAGCAATAAAGAGCTATCATCTAAGATATCATATACAACTGAAGAAATATCTAAGAAATTCCGAGTAGCTGTTCAATATTAGGACCTGAAGCTATCACGGTAGTCCTGTCGGCGTTCTTTTTCCCTTTACATCTGGATGTATCTTTGTATCCCAGTGAATAACTACAAAATCTAAATTTAAATTCATGAAATTTAATTTTAATCTCTCGAAGATTTCCTTTTGCTCTCTTAAGGAATGTACGATTGATCACTAGGTCATTTGGATTTAAATTTACTGCATATACGTAGGCTGTAAATAAATGAAAACATCTTTATCCCTAATAAGGCATTTGTCTAACAGTGATGAAAGGAGAGCAGATACCAACAGTTGTCAAACTTTTTTGCATTGTGGTAGACCAGCTGTAGAAAACAAAAGTTCAACAGGTTAGGATAGATACCCATTTCGGTTTCTAAATCTTGTGAATCGCAAGAATTTGATGATAATAAAGGACTATGTACTGAAGTAGAAAAAAATTAATTTAAAATATAGATTTTTAAATTGTTCCGATCTGGATATTTTTTTAAAATTTATATTTTAGCTATGGAAAATACAGTATATTTTTATGTTAGGAGTAATCAAGGATTTTTCGAAATTTATATTTTAAAAATTAAAAATTGCATAAGCATTTAGGTATGTTTATAACTAAAGAACAGCGAATTAAAATATAATTGCAAATACTTATATTTATAGCATTGAAACCTTGCGACTCTATTTGCCACACCTATTACATACACAGGGAATTTTGAAAACCAACACCCCCAAAGCCTGGAGGAGGCAATTTCTTGTTGTCAAAGATCGTTCATTAATGGCCTATAGAATCCCTTGTGTCCATCTTGATGGGAAGAAACGTTCTCCTGCCGCTTGGTTGGAACAAGCGCAGAAGAGTGGTACGCTTGACCCAAGGCCATTGGTGTATATTTTATTCTCTGTAACATGTTAAATTTTACAGAATGAAAGTGAGAGAACGGTCGGTCTGGAAGTAGCAGCACCTATTGAGGTTCAAAATTACTTTAAATATAAAACGTTAGAATAATTTTACATAAAAATGAGAAAATCCTCAATTTTTTTCTTCGAAACTCAAAGAAGGGGGCCCTAGGGGCACGTGTTAATATTCATGGATTGACTTTAAATTTTGCAAGGATCATTTATTTGTACAAAGGAACAAATTGAGGGGGCGTCGCGTAAAATATCTGCAACTTCAAAAATAAGGACCACCCTAATACAGGGTGTTTCGTTTTAACTTGCAAAGACCTTTATTTTTGCAACCGTTAGTCCTAGATGTATACTTGCAATTGCAAAAATGTTCAAAATCAGATGCAGAGTTAAGACATTGAAAGTTTGAAGCGAAAATAAAAATAAGTTAAAAAATACAAAATTTAGCTTTTTATACGGGCCCTAGGTCCCCTAACCTATATTTAAAGAAATAATCTCCGTTGAAAACTATTACTGACACAAAAAACTTGACATTTGTGCGACAAAAACTCAAGGAGATATTCCAGTTTAGGGGGACCATACAGAAGACGAGATTGGAACTTATCGCCCTTTCAGAAGAATGACAGGTCGTCAAAGTAAGAAAAATAAGGCATTTATATTTTTCATTGTTATTCAAATATAAATCTAAAGTTATGCCGTGATATACGCATATAACTTTAAACACTTGGTGACCGCTTTATTTCCCCCCAAAAAGGTGCTATTGACGGTGAGTAAAAAGTGGTGTAAGTCACAAAACTCTGCGTTTCATATTTCGGTGAATAATGGTCGTACTTGTTTTAAACTTTTTGTGTTGGAAATGTTTTTCAATGAAGATTATTTCCCTAAACATAAGTTAGGGGACCTGGGGCCCGTATAGAAAGTTAAATTTTGTATTTTTCGACTCATTTTTACTTTTGCTTCAAACTTTCAATATCTTAACTCTGCATCTGATTTTGGACATTTTTGCAATTGGAAGTATTAATTTAGGACTTGAAGTTGAAATTTACCAAGTTTAATTGCTTTGGACATCTTGTCCTTCCGTTACCCGTAACAAATGCATAATGTATGTGCTTAAAATATTTTTTTTTAAACTAGAGGTGAAATTGTAATGATTGAACACTCCCGTATGTGCCCTATTTTTTATAGTTTAGCTGAACTATTGGTAGAACATGATAGCGTGAAAATCATGTCGTAAAAATGTCCTTCCGTTACCGTTTTTTAAATCTAATTTTTTGAAAAAGTTACTAACAAAAAATTCTTGGCTTTGGCTTTTTTAGCAACTTACTATGATGTGTATAAAAGTCTATGTATCAGTTTTTGAAAAAATATGTAATTTGATATGTTCACAGACAGAAATCCATCGACTTTTTTTTTTTTTTCTAAAAACCGTCCTTCCGTTACCGCTGGAATTCACCAGTTATAAATAAATAGAGGATCTTTGTCTTCATATTGTTGTTTTTTGTCCTTATTTCATTCCCCATTTCTGCGAGCCAAAGACCCTCTCCCGGCCTGCCGTTTGCTTTCCGACCAAATATGGCAGTGTGAAAGTTGTTTCTTTTGGCAAGGTCTATCACTTCTTTTAGTATGGACCATTACTTTTGCAACACCCTGTATACTGTATATACACAGTTGGTTCTCTAATTAACAACGCTCTATTTAACGATTTTTTCTCTTTAAAGACTACGTTTCACGGTTTCGCACACTTCACTCTAGCTTTAGAAAAATTCTGTTTAAGGACGCATTCTACTTAAGGACGAATTTTGTGGTCCCTTAAAAGTCGTTAAGTATAGAATCAACTGCATGTATAGTTTCATTTATACGCGTTTAAAAAATACAAGGGGGCGTCAAATTCATACACCTCGTTTTATGACCTTGCAATGATCTAGACTTATTTGCAAAAGCCTAGTTTCATGTTTTTCATTTTCAATTTGATGCTTTAAAAAATATTTTTGCTTTGTGTATCTTTGATACTTTTACTGGAAATAAAGTTTCCGTATGTACATTTTTGTCGACTTGAATCGTCTTTTAATCATCAAAATGGGGAGCGGGGGGAGAAGCCTGTGAAGTAAAATGTTTGTTTATGTCCCTCTGTCGGGCAAGCTTGGTCCCTCCACTGTCGGGGATATTCTAGTGCTACAACTGGTCAGTACTCTTAAACTTGACTTTTCTTAATAGCCCAACTAACTCAAAAGAATAATAAAAGCAAAAGTTGTTGAACCATCTTTTTATACAAAATGAAATTAAACATTGTTTCGAGCATAAAATTTAAAAGAAAAAAAAAGCATGTTGAAGAACCTTTTTTTGTCCGAAAAAAAATTTAAGAGTACAGCTAATGTTTAAACACAAACCGCCATTTTAAACAATGTTGACTTAAAATATAATCATAATTAAGGAAGAGGCAGCTTACTAGTCATGATAAACAAAAAATGAATCTTAAAACATATAATTTAATTCGTTCATTTATGAATAGAACCCCCCCCCCCCCTCCCGCCAAAAAAAAAGATAGCAGCGCCGACGAGAAGATATATCAGCTTAGTTAAAAACTAGGGCCGCGGTTCGGTATTTTTTAAGTTTTACAGGAGAGGAAAGGACGGGGGTTCGCATCAATCTAACTGACAAAAGTTGCCTGGATATTGATGCAATTCAATTTGGAAAATGTAAACACATGCCTCCCATTTTATGCAACAAAAAACATCGAATTAATTGCAGTTAGAATGTAAAAGATGCCTAAAAGTTTCAGTGATAACAGAAATTTTTTTAAAGAATTAAAATCACTTATTGCTTGAAACTAGTTCAAACGTTTCAATTATTTTAATTAATAATCTTAAAAAAAAAAGACCAGGTTTAATCTCCGGGAAAGAAACTCGATTCGCAAGATGTTATTTTCTTTTCTTTTTTTTTTTTTTGTGTGATACAAATCGTTCCTATGTATTTTTCCGGAGGCAAGGACTTCTCTTTCGCAGTTTTCAATTTTTTGAAATGCTCGTCAACTTCTTATATAGCTATAGTGAGGCGAACTATATTTCTTCCATTACGATTTAGGTTCAGATAACTGGTTCTTTTAACTAGTCTTGTACAAAAGTTATTTGTTGAATAAACAATTAGGCTAGCCTAGTAAAAATTAAGACTGCTTTCAGATGTTTGAAAACTTCTAGTGGCAACAGCGTTTCCCCCCTTTTCAACTACGCCATAATAAATTTGAAGACATTTTTCCGTTGAGACTTGAAGTCATTTAAGGTTTATTTTTTTTCTTTCGAAATAAAATTTTATTGCGAACACTACAACAATGACCCTCCAAAATAAAGACATTGGCATGTATGCCGTGTCTGCTCTTGGTGTAGTGTTTATTCTTCTCATCTGTGTCTGTTACTGGTAAGTCAATTTTTGATACTAACTTTTGAAAGCTCACTTTTCCTTCTTCGCGGAAACCGTTCTCATAGATAAAATATGCTCTTGGTGTAGTGTTTATTCTTCTCATCTGTTATTGGTAAGTCAATTTTTGATACTAACTTTTGAAAGCTCACTTTTCCTTCTTCGCGGAAACCGTTCTCATAGATAAAATAAATCCATTTATTAATTTTTTATGTCAGTTATCTTTTAATTCACTCATTTATTTGATCAAAAATATTTTGTACAGCCGAATTGAAATTATTTTATTGAAAACATATTTAATTTTTCACTTGGCCTCATGAAAAATAAAAGTAAATTTTCCACTTTTTTATTTTATTTTAGAGGCACAAATTAAATGCCACAAACTATAAATATTGTTTGAATACAAGTTTTATTATAAAACATCTTGTTCTTTCTTTATGTACTGTAATTTTCAAAATTTTGTTCATTTGGAAAAAGCTAAGTCATCTTAACAATATCACTTTGCCCCACATTCCCCTACTTGTGACTAATATGATTATTTATGAAATAACTAAATGTAAGCAAATTATTTTAACTTTTAGTAAAATCAAACCGCAGTCAAAAATGGTTAAGAAACTGTGGTGACTATTGTGAACTTGGAAACTTGGAAAGCAGGTTTTTTTTTCAAGTGAATTGTTGCTTTTGTTAACAATAAGAAATAATTTTCAATTGAAAACTGGTGCCTCCCCAATAAGGTACACATTCTGGAAGTCTTAATTTGCTTATTGCATTCACTACCCTCTACATTCCCTACGAATTCAGTGTTCTTGATTCTTTATTGAATGTGGACAATACTGATCTACACTTTACACGCAACAATGCTTTTGTTTTGTCTCTTTGTCGAAAAAAGTACTGTTGTTGACGTAATAGAGGATAATCATCTGGTAGTCATTGATGGCAAATTTTCAATCTAGTGAAAATACCTTGAAAGACAAAATTACTACATGCATAAGGGAATTTCCCTGTAAATATAGAGGCCAACCAAATGTAGTTTTGATTTCCTACTATGGGAAAAGTATGCAATTATGTTCAAGTATATGTTCAAGGCAATCTACGTAAGTAATGCAACTATTTTCAATGGCTTTATTTTGTTGAGTTTGATTATTCATATAGAAAAAAATTAAGTTGTACCACAGTGCAATTAACATTTCCTCTGTATTATTAAACTTATGAATTATATTCAATCATTTTATTTTAATTATATAATAGTTAATTTTTAAATATTTTACTATCAATAGATATTGCTATAAAGTTAGAATTGCACAGAATCTTGAAATAATTGCATCACACAGTAACAATTTTACATTTTAAACAAATAGGAAATAAATAGCATATAGTAGGATAAAAATATAAAATAAATGCGCACACGACTCATAACTATTTGAGGGTAGGAAAATTAATTTACAGTGAGTATATATATATATATATATATATATATATATATATATATTAAATAGCAAAATTATTTAGTGAGAATGCCTTTTGCTTTCTATTGAGTATCCATTAGAGCAAAAAGGGTACGGTTTTCAATAATTTATACTTTCATTGGTTAATATTTATATTTATTCAACTAACAGGCAATGCATATACATACAGCAAATTTACCTACACAGCAGTAAGTGTAATCAGTGCACTGTGCACCTATATTATCTAGCTATGATCAATAGATTTTCATTTTGTCCAGTCTTGTTTTTGTGTGACGTCCTGGACACAGAACTACAAAAAAGCCGTCCTTTTCTAAAAAAGGCCAGGACGGCCAGCTTCTGGCTTATTTAAAAAGCTGGGGGTTTTTTGAAGAAAAAAAAAGCCAGTCTTTTTTGGCTTTAATAAATCATGTACTATATTCTTCATAATAATGATCTCTGTACATTTTAATAAGCTAACAAATGTCAATTGAAATAATAAAACAATATGTTTGCTGAAAGTAAAATTGATTCTCCACCTGAGCTGATGTCTTTAACACAGAAAATAGATTCTTTGTACTCTTAAAACACTTGTATGCAGTAATTTGCCACTTTTTATGTCTTATTATTGTTGTTTTATCAATATTGATGTGTATTTGTAAAACAGAACTAGAATTCTGCATTCATTAAACATCATATTTTAGATTTCTGCTGCTGTATAGATTAGCACCGTAATATACGAGGCATGTTTTTAAAGTAAGAACCGTTTTGATATAAAAAAAGAACGAGTACAGATAGAGCAAAGAAATTAATTGAACAAAAATCTACCATCCTTACGCTATTTTTTGACATTGCTCCCGTGATTTCCGCCTGTGCAGTCAGCCATGAGGACTCTTACAGGGCTTTGGCTGGGGCATTTTTGAACATCCTCTGGTCTGCCCTCACCTCGCTCGCAACTTCTTTCATTTGTTTCGGCATCTAAAGTCTTTCGTAGGTGGTCTGTGGCACAACAGCAATAATGAGCTCAGAGAACATGTTATCCCATGGCTGACTACACAGGCAGCAATTTTCTATGAATAGGTATACAAAAACCTGTACCACGCTATGACAAATGCTTGGAAAATCACGGGAGCAATGTCAAAAAATAGCATAAGGATGGTAGATTTTTGTGCAATTAATTTCTTTGCTCTATCTGTACTCGTTCTTTTTTTTATATCAAAACGGTACTTACTTTAAAAACATGCCTCGTATGTGAAAACAAAAACTAAATGACATAATAAGTGGTTTAAACCCAAAAAATTGGTCGTTTTTTTTTCTCCAGGTTAAAATCAGACAGTCCTGTTTCAAGTACTTCCTTCTTCCCATTAAGAAGCACTTCCATAACCCAAAAATTATTGAACTGCCAGTTCCGCTACTATCTACTGCTCGAAGTAAAATTTTTAAAAGACTTATTACGGTGATTAGTTGGCTTGATTTTTAGCAGAGGCAACTATTTTACGTTATGTACCTATTAACAATTGTTGATCAATATATCATTCCAGCAGAATTTAAATTCATTCACCAATATAGTCTTGTTGGTTTTCTTATACAGTATAATTTCGATTTAACAATAGTCAAGGGACTGGAAAAACTTATCGTTAAATCAAGGATATCATTAAATTGAGGAGCATGGACATACAATGCAGCCAAATTCAAACTAGTGAAATGTATCATTAAATTGAGGAAATTGTCAAATCGAAGTTATACAGTATATTCTTATGTTGATTCTCATGTATTAGGAAACTATTTTTTCTGAAAATGTTTTTCACTTTTCTTCATGAAATAAGAGTTTTAGTGATTAAAAAAAAATGCATAAGTGCATTGTTATGTAAAGTCTGCACCAAATGACTGGCACGACAACAGCAGTGTCATTTGATCTTTTGAATTTAATTAAAATTTATTTATAATCATTTAAATTCCATTGAACTAGACTAATTTCTTAATATGGAGCAAGTTTTTTTTTTTTTTTTTTTTTTTTGTACTGAACAACGTTAGATAACAACTACTGAATTTTTATTCTTGTATCATGGAATTTGATTTAATACAGTAGCAATTGCATTAAGGATACAAAGATAATTTTCATTTTGATTTAATTGAATCGGTTATTTTAAAAAAGAGGTCAACTCCACTTTTTCAAAATTTTCAGGGGAAAGAAAAAAACATATTTAAATTTCATTTAATCTTTCTTTTTTTTTCTTTTAAGGTGTGATGAAACTTGTTTAAAATTGACATGATGCCGATACTTTGCCATAAAAAATGTCTAAAAACATGTATTTTTTTTAACGGGAGGAGACCTGTTTTCAAAATGAACGAAGGTTTTTCAAAATAAATTCTACTGCAAAATACTACACATTGTTTATTCTAACAAGATGTTGAATTTTAATGTGAAAACTGAAAAGAGGAATTCAAATGACAAAAAAAAAAAAAAATCTTTAGCTGCTTCTTCGGTTGATATAGTGGGCCGATCGTAAATTTCGTGGTAAAACTTTTTATGAGCTTCTGCTATGTATCAATGTAATTTTTTAAAATCCATGATTGTTTTTTCATTTATTGGAATTTTGTCCTAATAAATGGAATAGTTTGCTGGGTCTGGGATAGAAAGCTTTTGTGTTTGTATATTTTTTAATAGGCAAAACATTTCTTCTACTAAGCAATCAATGAATGCTTTAACCCATGCAACACCAGGTTCAACATTTGTGAACATAAACAATCTGGTACATCTTGATGTGTCACATGCTTTACATTGAACATTTTAGGATTTGAGGAGGATACAATAAAATCTTTGTACCGTTGATGTGTGTAAATCCGGTCCTCAAGGTGAAAACGTGTAGGAGTTTATTATGAGAAAGGGTCATCTCCCAAAGATGACTCCTTTTCAAAAACCCATAACTATTTAATTTACTGTTTGATTAGCACAAAATTGTATTTTGAGTTAGTCCTGTATGGCAAAAAAAAGTGTCATGTTGCAGATTCTGGACAAAATATTGCGAAATGGCAGTGAAATAAAATTGCAATGTGTTATAACAATGAAGCCAATACACTACCACAAAGTGGCAAAACTCAGAGTTAATGTTCTTAGCTCAAAACGGTATGAGATATGGGGGGAAAAAATCAATCAGAATTGTTCAGCACCATCAAGAAAGAAAAGACATCTTCTGCACAATAATGTTTAAAAGTAATAGGCGAAAAATGCACCTCTATTCGGTTGTGTTGAACAAAACTGCTATTTTGGGAAATGAGTCTCACGCTAATTCTTACTGTAATGCTCAAAATAGTGTATTTCAGCAACAAAAAAAAACTGGAAATGAGATAGTCCTTCTTGCTGCACAATACCCACCATGGAAGGAGACATGCTGGCATAAGCATACCTAATATGCACAACCTGGCATCCCTGGCTTAGGGGCGATAACTTACTGCCAAATAGCTGATATGGTTTCAAAGTTCTTAAAATCTTTCTGGAGTAAGTAAGCTGATGTACACTTACTGTGTGATGTACTCTTTCCAAAAAAAAAAAAGTCCATGGGTTTAGGTCAGGTGAATGCGGTGGACTTTCTATCAGGAACAGATCAATAAATTTTGGATCTCCCCTTCAAAAATCAGCAGGACCCCTAACTACCTGCCTGATTTCTATGCCACTAAAGGCCGTAAACCCTTTAGTGGTTTGAGCTACGGGCAATGCAAGGTATGCAGGTCCAGGCCTGCATTCTATGCAGTCACCCTGCTCAACAACTTGCAGCTAGAATGCTTTTTTTGATTAAGATTCATAAGTGTCAAAATTTTTTAGGTAGTGTTTTTTTTCATCTCATTCTCTACATATGTCCATCTTTCAGTAGCACCTTGAATGAATTTAAAAATACTTACATTTTCACTGCTGTTGATAAAGCTAGTTCTAATTTCTCCACTTGTAAAAGACTTTATGCCCATGTAATAATTTAAGAATTAGAAAAAACCACTACCTATAAATATCACTTTTCTTTAATTTGCTCAAAAATATTTAACGTAACTGATCTAATGTTGTACATCTTCTCTTATAGTAACAATTGTTACAGAAGAGTTTTCCCCGGAACAGCTCAGCCTCAGCGGGAAGAAAGGCGTGAGGAGCCTATGACACTTCGCCGTCTTCAAGCCCAAGACTTAGAATAAAGCAGAGAAAATGTTCTGCACATTAAAAAAATATTGATGTCTGTAAAAGACCATAAACATGAGTAATTAAAAATTCATTTAAAATTTAGTTATGCCTTTTCTAGCTTGCATATATTTTTTGTTCCCAAACAGCATGATTTAATACTCTAGGTACATGATAGTTAGTTCCAAGATAATTCCCAGGAATTTGCTTTACCTAAGCAGGATATTTTCAAGCTCATATGAGACAGTGAGAAGCAAAGGGATGCAAGTGGCAAAACCAAAAATTTGGACATAACCAGTACACGTGGTAGGTGAACTTCTCCTGTCTTGGGGCAAGAAATGGTATTAGTAGCCCTGGTAGTTGCTGCTATACAGCATGATTTAGAAAAAAAAATTAATGAAAGCCTACCTAGGATCTGATCTTTAAATGCGTTTTACTCAAAACTTGAAAATGTCCACTTGCATCCCTTTGCTTCTCACTGGATCACATAAAAGTTCTTGCACAATAAATAAATTTTTAATTTTACGTGTTTCCTTATAAGTATTCTCATTATCATTTGACAACTGTTTTAATTTTTCAACATAGTCGAATGATCATGTAATCTAGGTCATCAAGTTTTGTCACTGAAAAATATAGGGATTGGAAAATATATGTTCAAAGATGAAAGAAGTAATTCAAAATAATGATTAGGGTTCTTTACGATTTACTTTTTTTGAGTATTATTTGAAGAACAGTGTCTCAATTCAGTAAACAAATCTTGAGGCCATTTTATTTGCAAGTCATTTTGTACTTGTAGCATGTTAACTTCCTAACTACCTCAACAGCCACCTTCAGCCAGACATATTTTGCAGCAGGAAAATTGAATTTTAGGAAATATTGCATTTGCAGCTGGAAAAAAAAAATTCATTAAAACTTTTGAATGCTTTAAAAACTTGAAAAAAAAAAAAAGTCGGTTTTTATAAGCGACTAAAAAAATTGAATGTTTGAGTAAAGTCTCAATTTAACATCCTAGTTTTTAGTTTTGGTTCTTCAAGGAACATGTGACACTAATCACTATATTCAGCATTAGAAATCGGTAAAAAATCCTACTGGTCCTTTGGACCAGTAAACATGAATATGTACTGGTCCTCAAAAAACATCATTGATGCGCTTTAGCTTAAACGCTGAATATGTTTGTACCAAAAAATTATTTGCACATTACGATGATTACAAGTTATTTTAAATATAACTGTTTCATTTTTTAGCTCATTGATTAAACATAAAATAAAACACTTAACTGTTCAAAATGGTAAACATAGTATTAAATAACAATGTGGACACTTAATATTAAATAACAATGCAAAACACATCTAAGCACGTTTTTCTACCAATAAGGATTTTTTATTATATTTGAATGTTTTAAAATTTTAGTTTGGCAAAGTTTGGCAATAAGCATTTAAATTTGCCAAGTATACAGTCTGAAAACAAATTTCATTTAAACAATTATTAAAATAGGCTATCAAAAAATTGAATTTATTTGATCATTTTTTCTTAGTTTCAGGATGTTATTTTGCCTTTTAAGTGCAAATGTGTGATTTAAAATTATATAAGGCTTTTGAAAAAGAAAAAATAATTGTAAAAGAAGTCAACCAACAGTTTGACTAGTAAATAACTAAACATTGGCTTGGCAAATGTTTCTGAATTTTTTCTAGCAGAGTGTGATCAAAAATATACAACAGTTGGTGGTCCCAAGAACCACTAATTTTTTTATGGTGGTCCCAGGCAGGTTTCACTGGTCTGGGACCAGTGGAACAGCAGTAATTTCTAACGCTGATATTAATTTAATATTTTTTCAGCAAAGATGCAACATAATCAAGAACTCTTAATGATTAAAAACTATAAATAAGCTATGATTGAAACTGTATCATATCAAAGTTTGAAATTCCATTTATTTAATGTTCTGTTTCATCCAAAATCAAAAATAAATTTTTAATGATTTTTGAAACATAATTTATACAAACCATATTAATTATGATTTCATGAAAAACAAACTTTTATTTCTTCAACAAAAATAAAAGCATTATAATAGAAGGTGAAGAATAAGACTGAAATATAATACAGGTAAATCCTGTTACAAGGAAATATTCATTACAGTGAAATTAATTTTCCATCCCGTTCTAATTGCCATAACATTGAAAGAGTTCCATTATAACGAAATTTACAAGGAATAAAACTTTCAGTCCATTGACGTTCGTTTCAATGGGATTTCAGTGTATATGCAAAATAATTTCATACCCCTGTCCAGATTGATGCGTGAAAATGAGAAAATTGTTTAGATTTAAAGATTATATTCGAAAAATGTTAGTTCAGTATAGTAGTTACAAATTAGTTCTATGACAACAAGTTCACCACTAAAATACTGCACCATAAAAAGACAACTTACACAGGTTTCTCTGTATATGATTTCATGATTACTAATAAATTCTTTACCTCAGAGCCAGAGGAATGTATATCACATTATGATCATTTTACAGTAAAGCGGAAAAACTTTTTTTCGGGCCCACACTAGGGATAAGGAGCTCGCCCTTTTATCCCTGGTAAAAAATTCAAAAGGCTTTTCAAGAATTACGCTCACAAGGCTCAATGCGAATAGACTTTAACATACAATGCACAAATAACCCGAAAATCGCAAATTTTGGACTTACGTTCCTCTGGCTCTGACGTACAGAATTGTACTTGATACTAATAGTAAATTTAATAGTCCTAACTCATAAATTAAAAGAGAGAAAAAAAATGTTCTTACTATTTGCGCCTCAATAAGGGGAAAGAATTTACTCTTAACCAATTGTACAGAGAAGTGTTGATAAATTTTCAGTTTAATATTCAACTGTAATAAAAATTACTGTATTTTAAACTTTGAGCTTAATTTTGAGAATAATTTGAGCAAAACGCAAACGAACTGTTTAAAAACAATTTTATGAAATATAAGATTAAACAGTTTTCTAGCTTAGTGCTATAAAAAGTTGCCAGTATAGCCCCCCCCCCTTATAATGATGAAAGTTTAGATGTCTGGTGAAAATATATGTTAGTAAATATTTATAATACAGTAGAACCATGTTAAGATTAAATTCATGGGACCATGCTAGTTATTTCATGTTAACCGGACTTTATCTAATCCAATGAAGGAATTGTTAACTCTCAGGATCAAATAAGTATTTCATGTAAAGCGATTTTGCGTAAACAAGGCTTGACTGTTACAATAAAAGATGTTGCTGCTGCAGAAAAAAAAAAAAGGAAGCATTAATATTTGTTTTCAACAGTAGTGAAAAAAGGAAGCATCGATATTTGTTTCCAATGTGTAGTGGGCAAGCTTTCTTCTCTGCCTGTTTGGAAATTCTACTTTACTAGGTTTCATAAAAACTCTGCTTCTATCACATTTTAAGTGGTACATTCATTTGGTGCAAACCTTGAAGCACCTTAAGCAATGACAACGATAGCGAGCCATTCAGACAAATTTTAGCATATAGCTACAATGCATGTATTACAAACTAAAGGCAGGTCGTTGATGCTTTATATCATTCTCAAAAACGACAATGTTTTGCAAAATTAGTTTCTGCATGTCTATAATGCATCACCATTGGGTTTGGGACCACATGTTCCAATATTTTCTTATTTTCAGATATTTTCTATTCTTGATGGCAACTTGCAGTTTAATACTACAAGAACTTCATTCCTTCAAAACAAAATTTGATTTTTATCTAATCGTAGAAAATACTAGTGAAAATATAAAGATTGAATAAAGTGACAGGCAATTCATTGAACTTTTTCATGAAGAGATTGTAGTAGATCTGAAATCTTTCGATCTGCCTTCCAATTTTTAAAAACCAAATGAATTTAAGAAGTGATAAAGCAAAATACTTTTTATTTGAATGGCTTCAAGATAATGTAGACATATCACACATACTTTACAACACACTTGTGAAATCTGTGTCACAAATATGTTTTATACAAGTTTAAAGGAAAAACACTTTATAAGATGCTACTCAAGAGGCTCAGGGGTGTCCCAAACTAAAAATGTTATGGGAGGGGGAATTCAAAATTTAGTGAATGAAACTTTTGAAATAAATATTACCAAATAATAAAATATGAATATGCACATGTACCTGTAACAAAAAGAGACATTAGGTACATCTTATACATATTTTTCAAGCAACATTTTTTTCCAAATCTGCCGAACAAGGAACATTTTAGGAGATTACAGTGACTTCCAATTGGGGCACCCCTGCACTCAAAGCTATGAATATACTTGGGTTTGCAATCCTGCATGATATTTAGCGGGATTGAGAGCAAAATCCTGTAAAGATTTTCCATGCAGACACTTTCCAAATTTTTCCGCTCCTAAAACAAATATTTTCACAAATATGACCTGAAGCAACTAACTTGGCATCAGATGGTCATACACGCAATTCCATGGTGTTGGACGTAAAAAATGAAGAAAATTTCTCAGTTTTAATTCCATTTACCAAATATAAACTGATCCAAAATGATTAAATTTATTTACAAGATATTTACTACATCCCACTGAATAAAAAGTCATGTTAGTTTTTCAAAATAGATCCCTAAAGTATAAATTTAAAAAATTTAAAGAGTTGGTGTTGGACATAAACACACAAATAGTAAAACTGATGGCTCACTTGAAGAAAAATTTTAAAAGTCTGAATTGGCAACTTAATTCTTAAGTATACTTTTGATTGAAGCATATTTCACAGTTTTCAAAAGATATTATGAAGAATAAAATTATTTAAAAAATATTTTTATGTTGGTGTTGGACGTAAATTTTCGGTGTCGGACGTTAAATTGCTCATGAGACGTAAACTATTGCTCTTAAATGTAAATACAAAACAATTACAGTTTTAAATATGTAAATTATAGGTTACAGATACTAAAACAAAAATTTACCAAGTAAATTCAGAAGTAGGGTTGGTTGGGGGACTAGGTCACCCCTAAAACTGAAATATGCATATGGTTTTTAGACTATTTTACATTGACCATGTTATGGATCATCACAGTGAACAGTGATTAGTTTTGCACATATTTGGGGTTAACAAGAAGGTCAGAAAACTTATTCAAAAGAAAAAAAAAATCTGAAAAATATTTTTTTGCAGGTTCAAGCAACGTTTTTCAAAGAAGTGCTTCTCGGATAGTTTTAATTATTTTTTATGGTCATTAAACCTTTATGTACAATTTAAGATAAAAAGTACATACTGTAACTAGAATTTTTCAAAATAAAATATTATTAATAACTGTTTTAGAAGAGGGATCCCACTTACCCCGTAAATTTTCGCTATAAGAGGTAAGTGGGTCCCCTCACTATGGGGTTGTGAGGATTTAAAAAACCAGAAGCAACTCTGATGAAATATTTGTATAAGTGAAATACAAGCCAACTGTGATGACTTAGCAGGAATTGCTAGTTCAGCTATAAAAACTGCTTAAGCTGCTGATTAGTTATTTGCAAAACTTACTTGAAAGAAAACCATTAAGATTTATGTAGGTCTAACGTTGGAAGTTGATGATACTAATTTAAAAATACTGTTGAATTTGCAAGAACAAATAGAAATAGTGATCCTTTTCATTGGCATAGTGTAGATGATGTTGGAACAATTCCTGAAGATGGAGTGATAATGGTTCTTCCTTAGCCAAGTTTACATACACGCAGTCATTTAGTGTTTCCAATTTCTTTTTGAACTTAATAGTTTTGACCCATTTCCCAAAATTGATCTTAATCAGCTTTACAACACACCTTTATATGTAAAAGTAAAATATAGACCTATAGGCTTTAAATAGATTTCAAAATTGAAATAGTTATGTTTTTGTTTAAAAACTTCTGTGATACAGATTTTAAAGACAGTAAATATCTCATAAATGGATGCATTTGCAAAAATGAAAGTCCCCGATATGTATATACAGTAAATTCACTAAACTGTTTTTTATGCATGTTTCACTTTAACTTTGAAATTTAAGATAAAAAAAGGAGAAACACAGTTGAAAACATGTGCTGTTTTAGGAATGTAGATGTGTCGGACGTAAAATATTTTTTACGTCTGACACCTAGGTTAAAAAAAAAGAAATCCACTTGTTACAAAATGAAAATAGGTTGCCTCAATGAAATTGAAAATCTTACTTTGTACACAAAAGTACATATATGTAGCTTTAAAATTATTGACTCAGCATAATTAATTGCACCTTTTGGTGTCGGAGGTAAAACACTTTATGTACCCTAGAGGAATTCTTTTACAAATCAAAATGAATTACATTTTTACATTTTTGCAACATTACCAGCAATACATTGTATATTTAAATAGTTATTCATCTTAATTCATAAAATTAGTATGTATTTTTTCGAAAAAACAGAATTCCTTTGAGAGTCACCAAATATGGTTTGAAAATACTCAAGATGTTGACCTTAGTTTAACCTCCTGTAACTTATTTATAACTGAAGTCATCGAATTTTAAAACAGGCATTTCAAAATATACAACTCTTTACCTTTAAAATGATACCTTATTTGTTTAGAAATTTTGATCATCAGGTTGACCTTATCATGAAATTGCCCCTTAGGTTGCCCAAGCTGGGGGAGTGATACGGAGGTGGCATTAAACCAGCCGGGATGGAATGCCACGCTAGCGGCTTCATGCGCCACTAGGCGTTTAAAGAATCAAGTTCAAGTCAAAACCTGAAATTTGAATTGAATCGCTTATTTTAAAAATCAGTCAAGCGACAAAATTGCTAATTTTAGAACACATCTATATCGCTATATTAAAACATTCAATGATGTAGAACATTGTTTATTGAAAGAAGTATACCTCAATAAGCATCTCTTTTAGTTTAAAACATTGTTATCCTTATAGAAAAATTTAATACGAAAGTAAAAATGCTTTTTCGAAATTTTAGGGTTTGTCACTAGACTGGTTTGGAAATAAACAGTTCAATTATAGTCCTCATATATCAGCAAGAAGAGGAAGAAAACATTGTTTCTTATTTGACGAGCGGTGGATCTACCATTTTATAACACAATAAAAATAGGGTATATTGTTCTGAGATTGAATTTCTTTCTTTCATACGTTCAAATATTGAGAAAATGCGTTAAAATTTAAAACGTTAAAAATATGGTAACAAACACTTATGAAGCAAGAAGACTAGTAACCAAAAAGTGTACTCAAAGAATCAAAACATTAATCCAAATTTTTAATAGTCACCAAAATCATGAAGAGTAGTATTTTCAGAATACTACAAGAACTTCATTCCTTCAAATGCTCCAAACCGGTGCCATCCACTGTTTTTGGACCTTCAATGTCGTAAAATTAAGGGGTGCTCACCTATTTGGGGGGGGGGGGTCATCGCTCAATCTGCGGCATTGAAACATTTAGGGGGTTTGTTTTGAGGTGTACTTTGCACATTTGGAGGTGGAGTGTTACACCTTTGCCCTTGGAGGGGGGTACCCAGTAAAATTGTCGGAGGAAGTTCCTTTAATAACATTCTTTCTCTTAATGTCACGAAAAACCCACAGTTACGTTTTAAAGAATGGAAACTAATTTTGAAAGAAAAAATGTGAAGGCCACACAACCTCTTCTCTCCATAACATTTTAAAATATCGCCCAAAATTGTGGTTTTGAAATTTTAATATTAAAAACATTTTTCCGGGTGGAGGGGGAGTGAAAATGCAAAATTTAAACGAATTGCAGGATTGAAATATTTAAACAAATGATTTGAGATGCATTCACAGTGTGTTTGAGCAGCTTTTTTTGCTGAGTAATTCAATATTATGTTTGAAAATGTTAAAGCAACCACTAAAGGCTTGTGCTTGTATTTTGATTCTTATTCAAAATACTAGTAAAAAAATAATTATTAGACTTTAATTAATTTAAAAAATTATAAAACTAAGTCATACTTTGAGCAAAAGTTATAATGAGCAAATAATGTGGTGCTCATTACAAGCGAGTTTGACTAATGCAAAAAAATACATTTTCTACCTTATGAGAGGACTAATCCCATGACCATTGCGGGATGCTCTTACCACCTGTACTAATGGGTTAGTCAAAAAAAGCTCAAGCTGCTATGCACTAAAGAAGCCATCCCCAATCTTTTGGTCTCCCAAGAGTAAATAGTAAAATACTTATCGCACCATAATTTTTTTGAAGATTTTATTAAAGAGGTTGACATTGCCAAGTTCAGGGCGGATTTAGGGGAGGGCAGACGGAGCTACTGCCCCTGGGCCTTCGCAACAAATGCCCCCCCCCCCCCCCGCAATAAATTTTTACAAAGTATCCTAACTTTCACGGGTCAAAAAAATCGAAAATATCGGATATATACATATATATCAAAATATTCGGATATATATTAAAGTATCGGATATTTTCGAAAATATGATGATCTTTTTGAACCCTGATTAGAGGCCTCCACTCCTTTGTTGCCCCGGGGCCTATACACTTCCAAATCCGGCCCTCGCCAAGTTTACACACAATGTATTAAAAAACAGTATTTTTAAGGTAATATTTAATAATTATATTTAAAAAATAATAACATAAAATAAGTAAATACTAAATAACAAAAGCAAACTACAAAATCCAAAATTTCAAAGACAAAACAACAAAAAACAATGTATAAATTTCAAAGTCAACATGAGTTTCAGAACAATTTATTGGTCACTGTTTCGTAATTAATCGAGTAGTATATTTTTAAATGTAGTAAGCAAACGACAAGGTGCTCACCTGTACTGGCACGGGAAGGTAATACGTAGTATCTGCCAGGTCAGTGCTCAGGATTTCAGAAAGGGAGAAGTTTTAGTTTTAATATATTTTCAGTCTTACACTGCATTGTCGGGAAAACAGAACAATGTGTCAAAGGATTCATTTCTTTTTAATAAGGGATGTAATGGGGAGGGGGGGGGGAATTTATTCTTTTATTTTATCTTAATCTATTACTATATTTAAAAAAACATGTCAGGACCGTTCTGAACCTCACCTTCTAGAAGGTAAGATCTGGTTGCGGTTTGCGTCTGGTTACCTCAGTATTGATTCATTCTACTGCTTGCTTAAATTCAAAACTTATATTGCAACAGTTACTAAAATAATGCTTCAAATTCTTTTATCACAAATGTTTTCAAGTTTTGTATTCTAAGATAATACTTAGCAAACTAAATAGGAAGTGGTTCATTGAAGGTACGAATTGCATTATCAAACACAATTATCATGCATCTTCAAATGACCTCTTCGTCTCTCTTTGTGAAACGCACGTCTCATCATACCTCCATATAAAAAGCAATATTAAATGCAGTGAATGTTTCGTATTTATTCCATAACTGTTCTTTGAAAATATTATTTTAGTTGATAAGGAGAGGACAATCATAAATGGTTGGAAAACTTCAAAGAGAATTAAAAGAAAAAAATGTTCTACACAAACTTCAATATTAAAGTTAATTTTAAGTCAAATGTGCTCTTAATTTTTTTTCCCAATAGAAGGGGTTTAACCCCTAAAATCATCCAATTTGACACGTCCCTGCTATCTGCAGAAATAAGATTTTGAGATAGTTGAAGAAAGACGTTTTGGATTTCATATGAATATTAGGGAAATGTTGAGAGTTGACGTTTTCTCTTTGAGTAATTTTCAGCGGAAACCAAAAACCAAGCTTGCACAATAAAGTTTCAGTATAGTACATAACAAAGTGAGAAAAAAAATGTTCCTTTTGAGCTTTACCTTTCACACGGTCCAGTGAGTCATGATATGTACTTTGATTTTATGTGATTTTTTTATACTTTCTACTTTATTCATCATTTTTCTTTTAACCCTAGTAGTTCATATGTATTTGTGTGTAACTTCTTTGTGCTACTAACAAAATGTTTAAACTTTCCACTTGCTATCACATGTGCACATGTTAAAATCCTTTTCATCTCTAAAACTATTGCTTAAAATTCTCTTTATCTTTTTCCGAACAATCCTTTAGTCTTTTACCTAAAAAATCCCATCAACTTCCATCTCTTTTAATTTGGCTTGCTTCTTAACTTTCTTGGCGACTTTAAGTCATTAATATTGCATTTAATATCCAGAGATCTTTTGATAAACATTATCACTGTCCAATCCCCCCCCCCCCCCATTGCATTTCTTTATTTTTGGTGTATTCCCGATGGTACTATAGGATAATTTTGAAGCTCCCCAATATTTTGGAGAGTCTTTTATTTTTTTAAATTAAATTATTCAGTACCCCAGCTGAGCTACTGATATACTTGTTACTTTTTTCACTAAACATCGTCTATCCGAATATGATAGCATTATACATTGAAACCAAAATAAAATATTTTTCCAATTTTTTTACAGGCAGGGAATTTTGGTTGTTTTTCCCATGAAACATTTCAAAAGCAAGTGAGTACGTCTTTCAAAGAAATCTCCTGCAACATTTTTAAATGAACGGGTTAAAGAATTAAACGATCCTGCCTCTGATGAACCAATCATTAAAAAGAACCACATTGCCCATCTCTAATGAAATCTGAAAACTTTATTTTTTTAACATGTTTCTCATACTTATTTTTCAGAAATTTTCATTTCAAAGAGTTGATTTAACGACAATGTCACACTGCGTTGTAACATGCATGCCTCAAATACGTCATCAGATTGAGATAAAATCCCCGCCAGAACTGGAGTTCTCAAATGATTTCCCCTAAGCTTGTAACAAAAAGTCTTCCTTGTCAAGATCTTTTTTGGAATCTAGATCCTCAGCAAAATCAGTATTGTTGCAGCTATGTCTAACACAGTTTGTGCATATAGTTGAGCACTTCAGTCCAATTTTAGACTTATCAAACATTCACTATATCCAATGAACCTCTCAGAGCAAGCACAAGATATGAGGAGCAGAAAGTCTTCTAGACCAGAAACCTTGGCTGCTGTAATAGGACGCAGATATTTCTGTGGTGCTTTCTCCTTCTTTGTACCCATTAAAAACGACACTAGCTTTCTCGTACTGACAAGTAACATATACACTGCATTGCTGGCATATTTCCTTGAAGCTTGCAGATCATTACAGAAAATGAAAAAAAAAACATGATCGAGAAGATATCTTTCATCTATGACATATATGACACCAGCTGTTTGTTTTGTAACAGTGGATGGCTCTTTTGCTTCAGATAATAACACTAACGATACAGGATTTCTTTCCTTCTGAAACCAGATTCATCAAATACTGATGGAGGATCAGCGCGCAACTTGTACTAGAAGTTTTTAGCAATTTGTTGTTCAATCTTTACTGTTCATAACATTCGGTGTAAAAGATGGTTTGGGTGTAAAAGATCTTTATAGATAGTAACTACTCTCGTAACAGAAGCTAGAGACACCACTGCATACCATACCTCCTTTACAAAGAAATACCACTAAATATTTTGCCTTCCATATCCTTTTATATTACTACCTCAACGTTAAAGGCCTCATCACATTTCCCCTTATTATCAGCGACCGACCAGTATCGGCGAGCAACACCACCACCAACTTGAGTATATACTCGTAGAGAGGGAAGAGCAGTATTTAGCATTCTACTGTTGTATTGCTCATTGCTCTCATCAAAAATTCACGAAATTTTACACTTACGAAAGCACCAATATCTTCATTTTCATGAAAATAAGTGCTTTTAAAGTATTTAAACTCTTAGAAATCTAAAACGTTCATCCACGGGACACTCTCGGAAGCCAGAAAAATCAAAGGAGATATTAAAGTAGTGGTTATCATTAATTTATATATACTTTTCTTTTTAAGTCAAGCTCTATTCAATAAAAAATATTGATGAAATATGAAAATTGCGATGGCAAAGAAACTAATGGGGTCAGGCAGATATAAGATATTGCTTCAAAATGATATGGCTGAGGTCAGCTAGTAGTTTTATGAGTCTTATCTCTTATTGCATCTGTTGCTATACTTGTGTAAATTTTGTGCCAGTCAAATTCGTTGGAACTTTAAAGTATTTAAAAGTAGTTTCCAGAAATCGCTACAAAATACTATTTTTTTGTATCGAACTACTCACTACACTACTTTTTTTAAAAAGTAATTCGCTACACTACAAACTACTAAAAACTGTAGCTAATATAGTAACATCTCTACTTGTAGCGCACTACTTCCAACCATTGGACTGTAGTGTATAAAAAATACAGTAAGTTTTCTATGATACTTGAGCTTTACTTTTGTTAAATATGTAAAGCAATTTAAGATTACTCTTGCATTTATATACTTAACTAAAGAAAACGTATCAGGAGGTAAAACTGCTTGTAACCTCAAAAATACTGACTTTAGTCTAAAAAATTTACTAAACAACTAACTAAAAACTAAGAAACATTTTAAAATACTGCCTAACTTTAGAAATAATTATCAGCATATTATGCGTTGCAAAATAGATGCTTGTTTAATTTTTCATGTGTGGAATGCCTAATTTGTAATGTAAACCTAAATAAAATTTTGACTAAAAGCTGTAAGTTCAGTTTTCATAATTTCTACATGAGGCATAAATAAGCAAAGCGATGCAAGTGGACATTTTCAAGTTTTGAGTAAAATGCGTATAAAGATCACGTCCTAGATAGGTTTTCATTGATTTTTTTTTCTAAATCATGCTGTACTGCAGCACCTACCAGGGCTACTAGTACTATCTCTTGCCCCAAGACAGAGGAGGGGTTCACCTACCATTTGTGCCGGCTATCTCCAAATTTTTAATTTTGCCACTTGCATCACTTTGTTCTTACTACCTCATATAATGATGAAAATTTGAAGGAAAAAAAATTAAATAAAACTAAATTTTGAAAAACTTTAAACATACACCTATTTTGTAAATATTTGCAACAAAAAATTACTTTTACTTTTTGCATAATTAATATCTTAAATAATGGATTGAAATCAGCATTAATGTTAAAACATTTTAAATTTCTTAAAAATACCCTTAAAAATAGCCAAGTTGGAGAAATATTTTTTATGTCAAAACAAATCTCCCTTTTAGTTCAAGATTTATATCTTTCTTTCAATTTCCGCATCGGTACTTATGCTTTATATTTGAACAATTGTGAAAATTTTTTTGAACAAAAAATGTTTTTCCCAATAGTGGGAGGGGGTGGGGGAGGCAATCAGGCAGACCAAAAACACATATTTTCCCTTCTCAGTACCTTACTTTCAAAATTTTTATTTTGCAGTATTAACTTAGTTATTTATTTGGAAATTATTTCTTATAAATATTTGTGGAAAGTAGACTAAAAAGAAGCTGACAGCAAATTATTCTTGTAAAATAATGCAAACTTTACCAGGTTAGTAAAATTAGGTTGCAGTATTTTCAAAGTCTCACTTTTTTGACATTTTATAAAGTTTATACCGAAAACAGGAAAAATTGCACTGACGATATTTCTCTTAAAATGAAGTTTTAGGCAAATTTGCAAAAAATACTGACTTTGCTGACTAAATTTTGAAAAAACTGCATAAAGATAAAAAAATTTAAATTATCTTTGCGAGACAATTGTTAGATATTATTCATGTTTTGAACTAAAAGTATGGTTTTTCAAAGTTTTATAAATAAGTACTCTGCCTTTATTTGTTTTATTTATTATTTTAATTACTATTATTTATGCCAATTAGTAATTTAAGGTATATTTTTTGAATATTATCGATATAGCTCATGATTACTGTAGGTTAGTAATTTACTGTAGGTTTAATGTGTATATGGTTCATTGCTACACATTACAAAGCATAATAGTAGGTATTGATAGCTAATATGCTGTTTTTTTTAATTTCCTTTTAAAGCTAACTAAGCCCAGAATATTATCTATGTACAACCCCACACAAAATCACCACAGGATCCTTATGCCTTACAGCAAAGTTGTACTGAATAGCTAAATTCTCCTGCTATACCTCTTGGTTCACAGCCATTTTTTAGCACTGGTACGGCTATGAAAAATTTAAAAAAAAAAATGTTAAGAGAGTCCAAACAAAGGTGGGAGAAGTTTTAATTACAGAGCAGTTGACTGCAAGATTGAACACGAATAGGCAAGAGACACAAGCAAAAGCATAAAAAATAAATAAACAAATATACATTAAATAAATAAATTAAAAAAGGTCATTAACAATAATTGATAAAAAAATTAATGAAGTAGAAGTGAAAACTAGAGGTTCTCCTAGTTGTTAAATTTGCAGAAGAAGTCTCTTCACGAATTCATAGGTTTAATCACTGAAATCTCAGCAGAAGGAGAATATACTGAGAAGTTAGCTACTAAATCATCTGTCGAATTATCTCCCCAAAATATGCTCCCCAAGAAAAATAACATTGATGCTGTGCAGGCATCAAAGTTGTAAAAATACTACCTCAGCAAAACCGCAAGTCTTTGCCAATGCACCTTTTGTTCAGCAAGTATTTTTGTGGTTGTTTTAGAATAAAGTTTTTATCCTACAATGCAATTAAATTCAATTTTTAAAAATTTTCCCCATTAGTTACAGTGTAGTTCAACTTTAAACTGCATATACCCATTATACCCTGAAGCACGGGGTAAAATGGGTGTATGTATATAGAAGTAAAAGTAAAACAGGTATATCCCTTTACACTAATTTAAAGCAAAAAAAATAACACAAACTATGTCCAAATTAGACCTAAGATGCACAACGTATAGAATATTGAACAAAAACCCGATTATATTTCATAATATTTCTGCTATGGGTCACTGAAATTAAAAAAGCTTTTTTTATACCCATTTTACCCCGGGTGACCCTATAAGTAAGAATTTACACGTAAACAAATTTATTTTTTCTCCGAAAATTCCGATATGATACATAATTATTTTTCAAGCACTAAAAACTGAAAAAAAAGTTTTAATTAAAAAATGATTTTTCAAAATAAAAGAAGCTTCCCACATGCAATAATGATTATGTAAAATTACTGGTGAATAGCAAAACATTTAAGCTTGATTTTTCAACAAATAATGAATCTAAAACTTAAAAAAAAAAAAAAAGCCTGTAGTTTTCTAAAAAAAATCTGTGACTAACAATAATTTAGTAACAAATTTTCAGAAAAAAATAAAAAACAAAAAAATTTCCTAATAATCAACTGACCAGATATCACAACACATATTAACGCTCATAGTTTTAGCACAGGCTACAAATAATGAAAAAATTCCCGAATTTCTGAGTTTTGCAACATTTTCGGACTCCCTGATTTCTGCATTTTATCGAATTCCTAAACATCATTAAAAAAAATCTTTAGATCAATTTCATTTTCTAAAATCGTCATTAACTTAAAACACTGCTGAAAAGTAATGACAATTTTTATATGAGTCTCTTGAATCAACACGGATCCAAATGATAAGAAATTTTCGAGTCGAATTAGATCAACGAAATTAGAAGTCTACAAGTCCTCAACTTTACAATTAGACATAAAGGAAGTGTTAAAAATAATGCTTAACAAATAACTATAAATGTCCAAATGGTAGAATCACATAGTAAAGAAAAACGAGCGCCTGTTATAGAAGGGGATGCAATCGGATATCGAAATGTGTGAATATCGGGACTGACGCGTAAAAATGTAAGAAACGGCTAAGATGCATAAATTTGCCACCTCATCTGTACAGTACGCTAAATATGCATGTTCTTGAACTCGAAATCCGTGACCAGTTGTCAGTTTCCATGACATTTGAGCTTTATTTTGCTGAAAATGATGACTTTCCAACTCCATGACCATTTTTGAAATCTGTGATTTTCCAGGTGCGCGGATACCCTGCGGAATATTTGCGTACATACAAACAGACACACCCACCCACACACACACATTATATATATATATATATATATATATATATATATATATATATATATATATATATATATATATATGCACAAGGTGTGATTCAGAAGGACTGATTTTTTTCCGAGAAGGGGAGGGAGCGCGGACTGATGCGGATGGGCTGGGGAAGTAGTAGGGGGGGCAGTTAATGAACGGAAGTTGCGGCAGTTGCCTTCGGAACAATGGAGAGTGAGCATCGCTAGTTGCGTCAGTGCGTGTCATTGACCTCGGTTGAAAAGTGGGAGGTACGAAAAAAGATTTTCACTCTGGAGTGCTCCGCCGCTTGAGGGATCGAGTCTGCCGCGTCCGCCTGGCGATCAAGGGCGGTTGGATTCTCCACCACGACAACGCACCCGCTCACACGTCGCTCGCTAAACGACTAAGTTCTAGTCAAGTTTAACGTGACAACAATGGCGCAGTTCTCCTATATTCCCGACTTGGTTCTAAGTGACTTTTTCATCTCCCCTTATCAAGACAGGTATAAAAAGGAAGCGATTCGACTCCATCGACGACAAAAAACCAGTCCAGTAGGCTTCGACGAGAGCTTTTGACAGCATGTCACCCGAGGACTTCTAGAAGGGTTATGAGCAATGCAAGACGCGCTGGCAGCGCTGTGTTGATGCTGAAGGATCATATTTTGAAGAATTTCAGTGCACTGTACTTAAATGTCCAATAAATTTCTAGTTCTGAGATCAGTCTTGAAACTTCAGAATCATACCTTGTATCAGGGCCGTATGAAAGGGGGGGGTCTTTGGGTTCAACCCCCCTTAAAGTTCGTTTTGACATTTAAATGTTCGTTTATATTTAAATATTTCCAAAAAACTTCCAACATGTTCCAAAACTTTAATGTCTTTCATATTTATATTAATTGCATAAAACGCTTTCATAATAGATAACCCAACGACTTGAGCATTAGTACAAATAGCGCAAAGTTCCGCATGAATATTTTTATATTTTTAATACCCTCCCCGAAATTATTTTCTGGTTACGGCCCTGCCTTGTATGTATATATATATATATGTATGTATATATATATATATATATATATATATATATATATATATATATATATATATATATATATATATATATATATATATATATATATATATTTATTATGAGTGCATCGCATGAACCACTTTCTTTAATTGCAAAAGGAATGGGATAAGGGACTATTCAAGGACTCAGTTTCATCGAGAAAAGAGCGATACAAGCTCAAAAATTAACAAAAACAATACTAGCTCAGTAAATTTAAGCCAAAAATAGGGTTGATGCACTACAAAGTTATAATTAGCTGAATTTTCCAGAATTAGATCCTCATAGCATGTAGAGTAAATCCTAAAAAGTCCCCTAAGATCCCACGGGAGCTCAAAGATAGCCGCCTAGTAATTTTTGTTTTGTTATAACTCGGTCAAAAATGAAAATGTTTCAGTTCTGAAAAAAACTGCAGGCTCTAGAAATAATATTGTTTTGATACATAACTTAAAATAACCAATAAAAATTTATAACATTTGTTTTGACACCAAAAACAGAAATTTCTGTGTAACATCAGTAGAACACATAAGCTACTAAAATATTTTTTTTACATTTTTTGAGTTATTTTTTAAATATTTTCCTCATATATTAGTCAATAGTTGTTCTTTTTCAGTTTTTAAAAATGCTATGTATGTTTGAATTGGTGCTTGTGTTTTACCGACATTTCCCCATAAAAGTTGTGAACGTAATTATATGATCTGCAAATTGTGTTTTTTGTCTGAAATGCAAAACTTTCGGTTTGAAAATTCAATGCTGATCTGTTTAGCTCCTTGAAACTTTGAAATCGTAAAATGGCCCCGAACTCCTTTTTGTAATATTAAGAAGTGAATTAAAAAAAAAAAAAAAGCACTCACAGTAAAAATAGAAATTCGTCAAAAATCGTTCAAAGCTTTATTTTTTTTAATAAAAAGATCATTGTTATCTCAAAATGGTATCTTTTGTGCATTTTAGATACCAAATAGTTACTCAAGAAGGTTTTGTTTTTTAAATTATGTTTCCATATAATTATGTCGTGACAATGGAAAAAATGTCGGTGAAAGATCACTGCCTTCAACTTTAGGAAGTTCTCTTGGGGAAGTTAAACTTCAGAAGAAACGAGCTGATGCGAGCAAAAGACTGGCAATATATCGTCAGGTGTCCGCCAAATTATAACACCACTTGAATTTGCATCGAAATTAACAATGAATTCCCTCCAAAAATGTGTAAAAGACCCGTTTGCCCGAATGCAACAAAAAAGGAGGTGCCCAACTAGACCCCACTAGAAGTCTACGTATCCAATTTCAACTTTGTAGGATATGCCGTTCTTGAGTTATACGACATACATACAGACGTCACGAGAAAACTCGTTGTAATTAACTCGGGAAACTTCAAAATGGATATTTTGGGCGTCTATACGTTCTTAGGTAAATATGTACGTGTGGTCGCGTCGAAAAAAAAAATTCAACATTTATTTAGGGGTGAGCAAAATGGAAATTGAGGTCGATTTTTGAGTGAAAATTTTTTCGCGAATACAATACTTCGTTTTTTGTAAAAGGAAGTAAAAAGGGGTTATTAGGAAATGAGCGTTCCAGTTTTTGACCGGAATGCTGCTGTTTTCAAAGCAAACGATAATTTATGAGATATTTTAAGTATGAATTATCCCCTCAACTACCCTCGCTTTTTGGTTGGGTTTCTCTGAGAAAGGATAAAAATACAAGCGTGACAGCTATCATTGAATCAGTAGAGCCTTTTGTTAAGCCACCCACCACCAATCTCTATGTCCATTAAAGATGAAGGATTTCTTATACACACATTGGCATGGGAGAGTTAGACATAATAAAAAGACATATGCCTCAAATACTTCTGGTGTCTTCAGAAAAACTTCTTGTTATGTGAAGCAGTGGTTTTTAATGGATACGCTGATGCATTACCAACTAACATTCGGAAGAAACAAAGAAGTGTGATGTCGAAAATGTGTGAGACTACTGCCCTTTGAAGAAAAAAGTGGGAACGACTATATAGACTAACTTTTTGCGTAATTCTGAGGACAAAACAAGATTAATTCAAATTGTGATATTGAATACTTTCGATTAGGAGGAATAACTGTTGTACAAATGGATAGGAAAGCCAACGTATTAATTTGCTAAAATTGCAATAAAAACATGCAGGGGCACCGACTTGCAAAAATTATTGAGGGGAGGGCAATATCAGCGGGGGTTTAGGGGGTTATGTAATCCCACGGAGGACACCCCCCTCCCCCGCCCCAAAATAAAGGTCAGATTTTTGTACCTTGAAAATGTCATATTTTCTTGAGTGTATAATTTAAACAAACAGTATGTGACATGGCGTTTTCGAAGTAAAACAATATAAAAATTGGTACTATACAAATTTTCTGGTTCAACTACATCATGTCACTTGTCTTAGTAAGAGACATTTTTTTTTTAATGGGGAGCAGTGCAGTGCGTAGCAAGGCGATATAAGATAAAGCACTTGACTTGCATAGAAGGGCACTCCCAGAGACGCCGACTTATAAAAAAAAAACATGGGGGGGGGGGACATACCGTGCGGTCTTGCCGCGGGATATTTTCTAAATTTCAGATGAAAAATAGTAAGTTTAAAAGTTTTTTTTAAAAGCATTTTAAAGTCATATAATCAACATTAGAACCCCGAAAACTCGACAAGCCTGACACATGGCTTTGAGAAAAGGAAAAAATAAATACAAACACGCACAGTATTTTCATAAAAAGATATTTAATTTACGCATGTTCTTTCATTAGTGATATCGGCTAATATATTCAACTGAAAACGCAGTCTCTCAATGTCTAGGTCATTTTTGAGAAACTCAGTTCAAAATTTGTTTCACCTCTGTTTAATAAAAGCAAGCACTCTTGTTCAACTGCAATGACCTGTGTGAGTCCAGTTGATGTAAACCGCCCAATAATGCAAGATTGCACCATTTCACAAACCTCAATGTAAAGTGCCTTATGATTTTGAAAGTGTGCGGTGAGCTGCCTTCGTTGTTTTCATACCTCTTTGGTATACGTCGATTCCGAGGAAGCAAAGGATCATCATTTTGTAAGGGTTTTTTTGTTAAACACAATCGCCAAAAGTATTCAAAACTATCCCGTCTCCCATTTAATATACAAATCAAACCCTAATAGATTTTTTCAAGATAAGCAAAACTTAGATGAGCGTGCCACAGCGATGTCCACTGGCGACAGACTTGACCCGTAAGTTTGCGCACTGGGACAAATTCTAAGTGTGCTTGCAGCACCCGTAACACTATCATAATTCACACCACTCTTTTTCAGTTAACCTGCTTAGTACCGTAATAATTATTTGTTTTAACTTATTACTGAATGTATATTTTACGAGGAAAAATTAAAGAAATTTGTGAGTTTAGAAAGCATAATATAACTAATAATTTTCGCTAAAGGAAAATCTCAAATTGCTTTCTCTGATCTCACAGGTCAGTAGTTTTGTTTGATCCATTCAGAAAAGGTCATCCAGATTGTAGGAGTGTTGCTGAAACATCTTTTTGGTGGAAGTAACGCTTAATTCTCTAGACATCTTGCGATACAACCGCTATAATAATTAAGTGCATAATTTCGAAGATGAGGATGATGATATTGAATGTTTGCTTTCATTTTTCTGTTTTTTTACTGACATTACTATCTTCTCTTTATATATTTTACATGCTTTTCAAAAAGATATTATATGTCAGTTGTTAAAGTACTAAATAAATGATATTCTGCAATTTTCTTGAAAATTCATTATAAGGTCACTTTTTTTCTCTATCATATTCTCATTCCAAAGCTAGAAATGGCAAGATTTCTTTCGGAAACGGAATAAAAGCTACTTGATTATTCAATAAATGGAATATATCAATCACTTTGCAGTTCATATTTTAAAATGAATACCATATTTTTTAAAAATATTTTAGTAGCTTATTTGTTCTGCGGCATATTACGCAGAAAATAGAAATTTTAGCTTTTGATGTCAAAACAATTATTTGAACTTTTTTATTTTAGGGTATATATCGAAACAGTATTACTTTTAGAGCATACAAGTCTTTTTAGAACTGAAAAATCTTCATTTATGACCGAGTTATAAGGAAAACAAAGAGTACTAGGCGGCCACCTTTTGATCCGCTATTTTGGACAGAAGTTCACATGGGATCTTAGATGACATTTTAGGACTTACTCTACATGCTATGAGGAACTAATTCTAAATTTTTTTTTTTTCTTAATTATGAATTTGTGGTGCAAAAATCCTAAATTTACTGGACTATACTGATAAATACTGAAACTGAGTTCGACGTGAATCAATATTTGCTTAAAAAAGACTACAAGAATAAAATCAAATATGAATCATAATTATGTTCAAGTAAAAAAGTTAGGGCTGTAAACACTGCTACTTCATGTAGTGGTTTCGATCATTTTTGATCAAGTGGACAGAAAGCCTACAAAGCTCAGATTTTCAATCTTAAAACGTTGAGATCGTTTTTTTTAATGGGGACTGTCCCCACAAAATGCGGACTTGGGTTGCTTTATTTGGCGAACAAAACTGTAACTCGTGTAGAATTCATGATTTTTTTTCAGAATGCTTCAACAAAACCTTTATGCTAGGATTTTCGTAAATACGTAACATTTTACAATCTATAGCAACATTCACATATCGTTCGCACGTCAAGTCGAACACGGAATCCGTCAACGTGACGAGAAGCTAGATATTTTGCGTCCGTACAATTGGGAGTCGGATTTCATTGGTCTCTAAAATGCACATGTCAGTCTCTCACCCAATAGAGAGAGCGCGCTCATCTCGTGGAGACCAATGAAATGCGACTCCCAGCTCTACGAACGTCAGAGCCGTCAGATATCTGGCTTCTCGTCCCGTTGACGGGTCCCGTACAATACGGCTTGCTGTCATGGCAACGCCGGTTGAAAACTGGTTTTAGGGAGAAAAGTGTACGTCGGTGACGGATGTGCGGACGCAGTGTGAATGTTGCATTAACGTAGCAAACGTGAAGTGCGGACCGTAATTCAGACAACGGGACGAGCAGATCTGACTTCCGTAGAGTTGGGAGTCGCATTTCATTGGTCTCCACGAGTTGACCGCGCTCTCTATTGGGTGAGAGTACTGACATTTGCTTTACTCGTGTTCTCAATATATGAATGCTTCTCTGTTTTTAGAAAACGTACGTCCGTTCCCTTAAGGTGGCGAACGTGATGTAAGGACGATGCCTGGCTTAAGGGCAGTTCACTTATCGGCCTTCCGTCCCGTCCATTCCGTTGTTTGACATGACGGACTGCCGACGAAAACGAGGTAGCATTCACATACGGTCGCCTGCACATCAATCACGTGACTGAAATCACCCACCAGAGCTTGGCGGAAACCAATGAAATGCTGTACAACTTTTGACGCTCCTCAGATAACAAGGTTCTTTTCATCGAAACCGGTCCCGTCCAAGATGGCTTGCTGTCATGGCAACCTGGCAACCAGCAAAGAAAACCTGTTTCGGGTGGGAAAATTCTGGATAGACGGAACGGACGGTCGTACTGTGAATTGCCCTTATTACTCTAAAGCCGACCGAAAACTGTTTTTTCCGTCCAATATTGCTCTCGACGGAGGCGAAGGGTGGGAAAAATATATTTGGTGAAACTAACTTTGTACAGTTTAATATTATCTTGAAAAAAATAGTAAAAAGATACGGTACGTTTTCGTGCGATAAATTAGTGCATTTTCTGTAGCTATGAGTCGATTTAAAACTTTTAAAAACACTGTACGAGGTAGAATTCATTTTACCCCCTTTTTGTCCCTACATGCTTCTCAGTTTGAGTAAGAAAATTTCAGACAATTTTTTTTTTCTCCTGCAAACTGAGCTTGCGTTTGTTTGTCGACGGGTAGCTACCGGTTGGGTGATCAAATGACAAATAATGAAGTCAGCTCCAATGCTTTAGCATGCGCTGAAGTGATTAGCTGTCATGTGATCAACCGACCGCCAGCTACTGGACGAGGTCGGCGAACGTAGCCCGAATCACGCTGATTCTATCAAACTTTTCTGCACTTTAACCGTAACATGCGTTTTGACCGCCAAAAACCATCATCGTAGCTACAGATACTCAACGCTAGTCGCTACTGATATTCAAGTTCAAAACTGCTCGGTACAAGTAAGTATTCTTCATCTTGTTTTGTATTTCTCAGTTTTTTCAGAATTTAGTCAGTAAAGTCAGTATTTTTTCCCAAATCTTTTTCCCAAATTTTAACAAAAATATATTGCCAATACTGCAACCTAATTTTGCCAACCTGGTAAAGTTTGCCTTATTTTATAAAATAATTTGCTGTTAGCTTCTTTTTAACCTACTTTCCACCAAAATTTTTAAGCAAACTAAGTGAATGAATAGTACACAATAAAATTTTTGAAAGTAAGGTACTGGGATGGGTAAACGTGTGTCTAATGGTCTGTCTGATCGCCCACTCCCCCCCCCCCCCCCCCACCCCCTTCCATTGAAAAAAACCTTTCTTGTTCAAAAATTGTTGGTGAGGGTGCATCATTTCCTTTTCCCTCAAATGGTTCAAAAATAAACCGTAAGTACCTAAGCAAGAAATAGAAAGAAAGATAGAAATCTCGGACTAAAAGTTAGATTTGTTTTGAACGAACTTATTTAAAGATAATATGACCTATGAAAAATATTTCTGAAACTTTTTTTATTTTAAATTTATCTGAATAAAATTGCTTTTAATACCTACCAAGTAAAACAAATATCATTACAACAGAAAAATTGCTTTATTTTATTTATTTATTTTTTGTAAATTTTAAAAAACCATTCTTTCTCCAACTAGAATAAGTATTATGTTGCACATTATATAGTTCTTGCCTCTATTAAAATAATCAATTGTTACTGAATAAGATGATTGTGTGTATATTTTATTTTTAAATGTGTACAAAACCATTAATCATGCAGTACATAGTAAATAAGGGGTGATTTCTTAAAAAATTGATTCATCAAATGTAACAAAGAAAGAAGTGGATAACAGCATTTTTTGTGTATACTATTCTCTAGAAAGACAAAATATACTTTTATGCTTCTTTTAAATATCTCGTAACTTTCATTGTGTTTTACGTTATACAAGGGAATTCAGTTTCTACCCAATAGGGTCTGGTGGGGTAAAGTGGTCGTAAAATCTTAGGTTTTCAACTTAGAGAGGTGGATAAAAAATACAATAAATTCTTTAAACACTTCAACTTGTTTTATTGTTATTTTACATTACATTATTAAAGAACATGGTACATTTTGTTTTAGGGAAAAAATTTTGATTTAAGTAGTTTTATAGCATTTTCATTTCCCTATGTATTTATGACCACTTTACCCCATGGGGTGAGGGAAAGTGGTCATAGTTGAAAATAGATGCAAAACCGTTACAAATAACCCTAATATTTGTATATTTCGATTATTTTTATAGTTACAAGTATATGGCCGAGCATAACACATTTCTGCTTTATTTATATCCTTGGTCTTGCTTCGTAGATCCACAATTAAAACTGCAGTTTATGCAGCTGTCCAAGTGTAGTTGGCATGGATAAGATAACTATACATTCTTTCCATCACTTATGGACGTAAGAAGCATTTTTTAATAATTATTTTGGACAATTTACTTTAATTTATGTTGATCTCTTCCAGGTCTTACAGTTTTTCTACCTCGTTAGCTTCAGTTATTTTTAGTTGGTAAGTTCTCCTATATTCCTAATTAAAATCTTACATACCATAGGTTGTAAAACGTTCATTTGAATTGAGTTGGATAGTTTTTTTTTCTAACTTTAAGAAATGAATAACTTCTTTTTTTCCTATTTATCACCGTGATGCCCCATTTTGAGCAATAAGAGGCTTTTAAAAGAGCGTAAAATTATCCAGGAGCCAAGCTCCATACTTGTGACAAACTATTGATTAACAGGTATGCAAATATTTTTGCTACTTTTTAAAATTCACTATTGAATGAATAGATTATTCTAATTTTTTGACCCATATAAAATATCTATTTTTAAAATGGGTTAATGATCCATAAGTTGTTAAAATAATATCTGAAAAGTTGTTTAAATTGATTTACCCATTTATTAATAACAAGTTTTACTCTTTTTAATTTGCATGCATTCATTTTTCCCGACTTGGAGAGAAGTTTTGTTCAAACAGTTCTGAGACTTTATTATTTTGAATTTGGGTTGTATACTAACCTCTGTGAATATAAACTATATGTATAGTTCAATTTATTTGCAGATTTACTAGACTATATATGATGTTTTCACTGCATAAGAGCATTGTGTGATTTTTGTATCTTTAAATTTAAACAACCATTAATTATGCTTTACAGTGTTATAATACTCTGCATTTTATCATAATTAAAAAAATCTCAGAAAATTTTTCCTATTTTTGTCTCGAGTGTAGGGTAAGATGAAGATAATATCAGTGAAATAAAGTATACATGACAACTATTGTTTTCAAAATTTTGAGATGAGAAAAAAATTTGTTATGTTTAAATTGTTATCTTGATTTGCTGCCTTTAACTTTCATCATAAGTTCTTGCAGTATAAGGGAACTTAGTTTCTGTACATACAAAAATATTTGCTGATTAGTAATTAAAACATTCTTCTAAATCTGCTCTGGGTTTTACTAAAATATTTTTTAGACTAAAAATTAACAGGGTTACGTATACAACTTATAGCTTTTTTTCACTTCATATTTCCTAATACCAGAAAGTTTCTTGAAATTGTGTTTTCCAGTGAGTTTTCAAAGGAAACAATTGTGAATGAAATACTACTCTTAATCATTTAATAATATTTTGACCAGCTGCAAGATCTTTAAATTTATTTTCCTAGTTTCAATAAAGTGCCGACAGGGTGGTGTAGTGGTTAGACGCTGGTCTCTTACAACCAAAGGCACAGGTTCGGTCCTGACTCTTGTCAGCGGGTTTTCAAGATGCAGAAAATCGACAGCGTCCATGTCGTATGATCATGCCGCATGTAAAAGATCCCTTGAGTACTCGTTTGGCATGGAGTATCTCTTGGCAAAATTAAATTCCTAGAGCTGTTTTGTATAAAAAAAAGCTGGGTGTCGAAATTCTTGTGACAATAGCGTTCCACTGATAGTGGTGCCCTGTGAAAGAATTGTTGCTATGCCAGGGGATCGCAATAGGTCTGCAAATGGCACTGCCTCTACCGCAGCCCCATTAGAAAGAGAAAAAATTTTTTCAAAAAAGTTGCATTTTCATTATTCGCTAAATATATAAATTAAACTCTCATCCTTCAGTCAAAATCTGTACTAAATAAGCTTTTTATATTATGTTGCTGCACATTATTAAAAATAAAGCTAGCATCTATTTCACTAAGTATGATACTCTTTTTTGTTACGCCAAAAGAAGTTAAGTTTTAAAATTTTAGTCAGTATTGGTCAGTATTCTATAAATTTTGGTCAATAAGTCAGTATTTTTGACCCGTCCAAACAGTTTTATCCCCTGTATTTATATTTTTTATTTTTTGATTTCCTTGTGGATCAGAGTGGAAGAAAACATGGGCAACACGCAGGCAGTTATCAACAACACCCTCCGAAATGAGGAAAGAGAAGACGAACAACCCTGGATCGTCGTGTGCTTGCTGCTGGGGCTTATGGGCGTCGTGCTTGCTATTGTCTGGTGGTAAGTAGAAGAAAAAAAAAAACTTTTTTGTATGCATTAAAATAGCGAACACTTTACAATATGGTGATTTTCCATATAGTATTTACTTATGCTGTTAGGTACATTGTTTCTGAGTAAATGTTTATTTCATTTTAAGATTCCAAAACTTTCCAGAAATGAATTTGTCTCCTCTAATAAATTTTTTTTAAAAAAGTTTACTTTATTCACAATACAAAAGAGTATGAAATGAAAAAAAAGAGAGGTGTGCACAATAAAAGTTATTAGTAAAATCATATTTTGTAAAGAATTGAAAAATTTTTACTAAGTGGAGGAAATATAGCTGTAGCAGAGGAGATGTCATGTGTAACAGAAGGGATAGAGCTGAAATGTCTTTACTGTCACATCTTGACATGAGATTTCTTTTAAAACACCTCACTTGCTGCCACTGTTCATAAGGGAATCTAAGAATGCATAAATGGTTAGCATCATCTTGTTTAAACCAGTTTCTTCAGTGTTTAATCATATTCATTGGCAAAGCTGTGCCATTTTTACTTTGTTAAGTGAAGGGTGCACGCTTGGGGGGTGGGGACATTGTGGAGGTTGCGCCATTGAAATTTAGGGGGAGGGATAAATTTCTTTTTGGTGAGGAGGGGGAACTCTCACCCTGGGAGGGGGGGTATTCACAGCATTTAGTCCCTGCTTTTGGGGGAATGGGTACTCCTGATTAAGTACTTTTGCGTGTCAAAAAAATCACAACAGAAAGATTGAGAGAACATAGAGATCGAATGTTCTCAAAGAACGAAATGTAAAAGAAAAAGAAAGGGAAAAAAGGACTTAACTAGTCAAATCAGGGACTGTTAAAAAAAAAGAAAGAAAGGAAAAAAAGAGGAACAATATTTATTGTTTCTCCAACAGGATCTGAAGGACAATTTTTAATTTTTTTATGAAACAATTACAATAACGGGAGTCACAATAATTTTTGAATCCTCCAAGGTCAATGGGGCATGCCTCTCACATGCTACAGAGCCCCAAATTTTCAATTGCGTAGCCTGCATTGTGAATGGCAAACATAGGTTTACATAAGCATGTCACTAAGAGTAAAATTAAAATATTTCGCAAAAACATACAGAATTCAATATAGTTGAAATTGTTTAATGCAAAATATCAGAAAGCCATGAATTTATTCATATTGGTCATTATTTGTAACAACCTAAAACAATTCTGTGAAAAAAAAAAAAATGCTGACCTATATTTAAAAAATATTGCTACACAAATTGTAAATTCATTAGCACATTCAGAAATAAATCACTCATTTCTTATAAATGATTGTTTTTGGAAAATATTGAAAACGGAAGATGATTATCACCAATCACAGAATAGGTTGTAATCCACAGTGGACGACTAACAATTTTATCTCCAAATAAATTGAAATAACCGCGGGTAAACAAATGTACAGGTTCTATTTTCTATGCAAGATATTTTCTTCTCGATACACAATGGTACCTACTATCTAACAAAATGATGAATAATTCAAAAAAAAATTACAGTATTCAACCACAAACATTTTAAATAAAGAGGTCAGAAATTTTTGTCTGTCTTAGCAGAGACTTTCAATTAAATGTACGTATTATGCGTGAAAATTTTAATGTAACTAGATAGCAAACCAAAATTATCAGACTAAATGTTCATTTCAGCTGTGATTTCTTATTAATTGTGATGGTATTAAGAGAGCTCAACTGTATACTACTCAATGTGGGAAAAATGAGTGTTCCTCTCAAAAAAAAAAAAAAAAACTTACATTAATTTAGAAAGCAACTTATAAACGAATTGCAATTACTAATGAATGTTTCTGAATCATTTATTTGTCATATTACTGAAGCTAAAGAAAATGACCCCTTAATAGCTAATACATGCAGTAAAATCCCTCTAATGTGGACACTAACAGGACAATTTTTTTTGTCTGCAATAGAGAGGTGTCCGCGGGAGAGGGGTTTAAAAATTTTATTTGCGTTAGAATCGGGGGGGGGGGGGTTAATTATTGTCCAATAGGAGGGGTGCCTGTTCGGAGGTTTTTCACTGTATTAATTTTCTTGATTCGTGTTTAAATATTTTTATTCTTGACAAAGTGTTAAAAAAAAGTCTTTTCAGTGTTAAAAAAAATCTTTTATACGAATTATTCCTCTGATATATCAGAGATAAATTTCTAGCAAAAGTAGAGCTAGAGTCTTCAGAATTTACTTTTGCTTGTAACTGGGCTGAATTTGCTCCAAAATGTTAAGATTAACATCAATTGAAAAGAGACGCAGGAGCTCTGCTCTTGTGAGCTCCCATGCAAATTAAGCCTTGACAAACATTATAAGCACCGAAAGTGTTGTTATAGTAAGTTCTTTTAATCATGTACGTAAACTATTGCTACATCATTCATTTGAAGGATGACACTGCACGGAAGATTGAACAATTGATTCAATGCAAATTTTTCAGAAGGAGGTTTTACCTGTTGTACTATTGTCAAGTATGCTGCAGAGAAAGGAATACCAGATTTAGTAAACTCTTTTTCTTTGTCTACTTACTAATTAGTTCAATAATCTATCTTTTCGCACTATTGTGATCTATGTTGTGACTAGAACTGAGCTAGAAAATTTACCATTCTTAAATAGCTCAGTATGCTGGCTAATATACAGGGTCTGTATAAAAAGTAATGAGAATGAGCTGTGTTCTAAGAACTTATTGCAGATATTAATACTCACACCTAAAATTCTTCAAAACAAGACCCTTGGACTAGCAAACTTATTCTAAGCTTCGAAAGTTGCTTCCCGAATGTCCTTTCAAAAGTCTTGTAACAACGCTTTCACGGCAACCAGAGCTGGTGATGCCCTTTTAGTGATATTTTCATCTTTGGGAATAGAAAGATGTCTGCTGGAGCTAAATAGCGGCAGTAGGCAGGCTGGGAAAGCGTAAAAAACGCATACCTTCCACATATGCGTACATTCTGATCATTGACGGACACCCTGTTTGAGATTCATCCTTGAAGCTCTCTCCTTACTATCTTTGAAACACTTGTGCGATCAAAACACATGGGCCTTTAACAGACAATTATCTCCCAACATTTGCTTACACATCTCTCACAAACACAAGTCTCTGAGGCAGATTTAACAAGTTCCACACAAAGCTTAAATCGCATAACGCTTGCAAAAGAGGTACACTGTAACGACAATGTTGCCCGAACAGAGACCTGCAGGCGACTGGGGACCAGAGAGACCCACCACCGACCTAACCAGTTTGTGTGCGCTTGAGAGGTAGAGTTGCATCAGAGAAAAATCAGACTCATTATAGAGACCCTGTAGCAAGTGTATTTGTAAAGCAATTATTTTACAATTTGTTACACAAGAAGAACTATGCACATACAGTTCCTTTACTTATATTTCATTCTTTTTACAGCATTCGTGCCGGAATAGAGCCACCCATGCCGCTCCGAGGAAGACTGGTGGGCATTGCAAGCCCCCCTCGAAGAGTACCGAGGGAATTGTAAATTTTCCCCGATGATTTCAAACGTGTAGTCAATTGTCATTGGCACACTTGGTATTAAAATTTTAAAAAAGTATTATTGTTTGTTTTTAATGGAAGCATGTTTTTATTGTTGAACATATCGATACAGATCTCCCATCAAATTCTATGCTCCTCTCCAAGTTATTATTTTATGTATACCAATTTCCACATTCTGCCACAAAGCTTACTGATTTTAAATGGTTAGTATTCAAATTTTTTTTCAGAAACAAAGACTAAAGAAATCAGAATAAAATTCTTTGATTAGAACGTTTTATAAATACAAGTTTACTCTTCATAATTTGAAGCCTTATAACTGGAATACTCTATTTCAAAGTTTTCATTTAGTCCCAAACTCTAAAGTAGGCTGCAGGAACCTCCCACAATTCAAATGCTTCAGCCGGTCCCTTCGCGTTTTGAGTTATTGAGAGTTGACTAAAATAAGTTTGTGTGTAATGTATCTTGAAAAACCGATTAGCATAGAAAAATGTAATTGACTTTTGATTACTCTTTTTTTTTTTTAAAAAGAATATTTTTTTTGTTGAGTAAAACTTTATTCTAGTAGCACCAGAGAAATAGTCTCTTATTTTACAAAATTATTTTTATTAATCTATATACAGTGCCCCAAAGAATAGAACTAAATTTGGGATGTAGATACCTGAACTGCAGAACAATTCTGTTCAAATGAACTCGGGCATTAAAGTAAAAACTTGTGCATTTTCTGCAGATTCTACAGATTTCTGCTGATTTTCTACAAAAGCATCTAACTAAAGATGTAATTTTGCAGAAATTCTGCAAAATCCAGCGAATTGAGCTTATTTGACAAAAAGTTTGAAAAAATATCAAGTTTTGTGCATCATCTTTAAGGAATTTTCAATTTAATTCCATTTGAAAATAGCATCCAAATTTCTGCAAAATTACATAATTAGTTGGAAGATATTTGCAGAGGTTCTGTAGAAATTTCTAGAATTTCTGCAGAAAATAATCTGCCTGCACCTGCTTAATGACTCTGGAAGATCAATCCATAAATGATCGGCTATATAAAGCAAAGTTCAACATCTTTGTGTTGCCATCTTTTGGTTGTACTTTTAACCAGGTGCTATTCTGAGGGAAAACATTGGCTGCCAATGCAATGAAATACTTTGAACTGTGTCAAAGGATCAAAACTTTCTAATCTTTTGAATAACAGAATCTGGACTTATAGGTGATCAGAATGAAGTTATATAGCACAGGGTTTTGCGTTTTATTTCAAGAATGTGTACATGAAATTTTTATTTAATGTTTCTTTCTGAAGTAAGACTGAACAAATTAATAAAATGTTCCTTTCACTGTTACCTACTTTCTGGTAAATAGTATATGGTCGTCATAATAGGAATGAGCGACAACACAATACTGTGCTTAGTCATTTACCTTTTGAAAATGCAGTCATTTTGTTAAATTTACCAAGATTTTTTTATTTTCCAATTGATTGCAGAGAAAAAAAAGTTATAACCAATAGGGGAATAATTTATAAATATTTATTGAAGATCAATTTTTGATTGAAAATACTTAAATATTCAAAGCAAGAAGGGTAGATTTTCTTAGAAATTGGTTGAAATTTTAAATTTTAGCAAAAGTACGTAGTTTAGATATTCAAAAAAGAGAGATTTCTTTCTGGAGTATTTGGATGACACTTGTAAATTAGAAGATGAAAAAAGAAAGAGAAAGCAAGCACTATGTAAGAATTATTTAGAGTTTTTTCTAAATTTAGCCTTTAAAAGGTGTGTGACAATTCATTTTGAAAGACAAAGTAAACTCAAACACAGGGATAATGCACTTTGGGGAAGTATCCTCAACAAGAGAGAAGAAACAGGATATCAAAGCTTAATCTTTCCATCCTACTGAAATTTATAAAATAATTTTTGCAACATTTCAATAACATAATGAATGGTAAGGTAGCTAATAGGTTATTATTATTTTTTTAATTTTGGTTTTGCAAACATATTCTATGGTGTATTTCATAGAGAAATGGACCTGCAACAGCTCATATATTTCATTAAAAATTGCAATTTTAAAGGGTAATGAGCAAAATTTTGTATTTTAAAAATTCAACTTATGTAATTTCTTAGGAATTTTTTCCCCCCTGCCAAGTTTGTAGTGATGTATATTGGGTTAATAACCAATAGGTACACAAATATTTTTAGGTGTTTACTTGAAAAATGTGCAAAAGCTCAAAAACTAGGTATTTTGCAAAAACAAAAAAAAAAAAAACAGACAAATACAGTTGCTATAATAAGGGGTCATTATAACATATTTATGTATTAAGTAATGTTAAGTAATTTTTCAAAATGCACAAATAATTGCTCATAATTATGCGTCGTTTTAAAAGAGAATCAAGAAACTAACAAGATAACAAAATAATTTAAAACATGTTTTGTTAGTTACTTTGACTTTTTCAAAATTTTATGCTGCAATTGTAGAAGCTTTCCGCTTTTTTGATTGTTTCAAAAAAGTATAATTTGTAAGATCTACTATTTGTGTTTGGTTTTCATCACTTCTTTGACCTCATACCAACAAATAATTCTTTTCAAAGGTAATATTTTACCCTTAAAAAGATAAAATGTTTAAGTATTAGATTAAAACTTAAGTTTTGGACGTTATATTGGAATGAATGGTTCAGTTTGGACGATCTAATAGACAATAAAATAACATTGCATCTATGGAATAGGAAAAACGGAAGGGTCTAATAGGATGTCATTCTACAGAGTGTTAACTGTATATATTTATTGTAAAAGGTTAATGGATGATAAATGATACTTTTCTAAATATGACTTGAAATTTATACTTTCATGTGTACAATGCATAGTTTATAAACAAATTTATTAAAAAGATGAAAAAATAATTAAAGGGCGATTCTACACAAAAGTGGCCATGAGGTTTGAAATTGAAAGTAATAACATGAGGTTTATGAACTTAAAGAGAAAATTTTCATAAAAATTATGTTATTATTAATTTTTTGAGCCTAAAGTTATCATAATATAAAAAAGTTTCATTTAGGAGAAACAGTATTTTCATTCTCCCAGGATTCCTATTAAAAGCAGCAGCATTTTTGCTATATTTATATATACAGTAGAGAACCAATTATCCGGGAAGTTCGGGACCATCGCTATCCCGGATATCTGAATTTCCCGGTTTTCTGGATCTCTAAAAAGCGCTAATTGGCCGATTGTTTAGAAAACTTAAACTACTATAGAAATATATATATATATATAGAAATATTAAAAACTACTAAATTTAACTTATTCATAAGACCTGAGACATTCACTTTGTTTGGAAAAAAAAAAAAAAGAAACAAGCTTTTGAACGTAAATGTGCGATTTTTCTACTGTAGTGTATGAAAACATTTGTTTTCATAAACGCATTGCTTTCTTTTTTTTTTTAAACTTTTTGTAAAGATGTTGTATTTGTGATTACGATAGTTATTGATAACTATTGCTTTTATATTAAGTTAATAAGAATAGAAATTTTATTTATGAGTTCTTACAACCTCATTACAGTCTTGTGTTTAACGATTTCCAGATTCCACGATCAGCTATCCGGAAATTTGCGAATCTGGTTTTCGGCATTTCCCGCTCTTTCGCTCTAAACTGCAATATTTTAATTTAAGGCCATTCACAGTAAAATATTGCATTAGAATGTGACAATATTTATTTCTTTAGGTTTCAGTTGGAATAAAACATGAAAATTTTGGACTTACGAGAGTACTTTTTAATTCAAGAAAATATTTCGGAAATTTTGTCTCGCTTAAAGAATAACCCTTTGAAGTTCGGTTTTGTTAACCTTTTCCCCTGTTATACTTGAGTAATATGGTATTTATTAAGATACCGTTCATATTCTTGTAGGTATTTAAAAAAAATGCTTAGTTTTTCAAAAATTGCCAAAATGCGTATTTTTGAAAAATGACGGGAAAATTCGCACAAAGTTGCCGATTTTCTGGTTTCCCAGTTTTTTGGTTTCCGGATAAAAGGTTCTGTGCTGTATATACACTGGTGTCCAAAAGTTAAGCATAATTTATAAAATGCGAGAAAAATCTGTAAATTTTCGTAAAATTACATGAAGTTACTTATGGAGATTCATTGGTTGAAGAAGAAACAATATGTTTATGCAAAATAGTATAGTCGATGGTGTCATGCGCGAATTAGGTGCGCGTTTCGGAATGTGGATAAAACAGCTCGCAGGCTTTAGAGAGTTCAGGCGCGTTTCATGCAACTGCTGTATCAAGAAACATTGGATCTGGTGAAACAGAACTAATAATGGCACAAAGACGCCAATTGGACATGTTTTTGAAAGGAAGAATTGTTGGAATGCTAGAATCTGGACGATCACAAACTGAAGTGTCTCGTATTCTTAATGTGCCTCAGCGTGTAATCTCGAGACTGTGGCAGAGGTTTTCAAATACGGGAGATGTTACCCGCCGACCAGTACCAGGTCGACCAAGAGTCACAACCGCAAGACAAGATCGTTTTTTTGGCAATTTCTGCACGACGTCATAGGCACAACTGTGCCAGAGAACTGGGTTCGGCTCTCTGTGCCAGAGAACTGGGTTCGGCTCTCAGTGCCGTCACAGGAATAACAATTTCGAGGAAAACTGTTTACAGGAGACTCAATCATGTCTGTCTGTATGCCAGAAGACCAGCAGTCTCCATTCCTCTCACATAAGCGCATAAACACGCTCGTTTAACCTGGAGCTGGCAACATCGGCATTGGACTCTGGGACAGTGAGCTAATGTGATGTTCAGTGATGAGTCCCGCTTTACTCTCCTGAGTGATTCTCGTCAGGTAACAATCTGGAGAGAAAAGAGGACTCGTTTCCAACCGCAAAACATAAGAGAAAGACATCACTTTGCGTCAGCAGGAGTAATGATGTGGGCGGGAATTATGTTGGATGGCCGCACCGACCTCCATATTTTTAGAACAGCCTCAGTCACTGGTCAAAGATACAGAGACAAGGTTCTTGAGCCTTATGTTCGCTTGTTTCGAGGTGCTGTTGGTCCTGAGTTCATATTCATGGACGATAACGTGCCACGTCACCGAACAGCTGTGGTCGATGACTTCCTCGAATCAGAAAATATCCAGCGAATGACGTGGCCTGCGAACTCCCCTGATCTGAACCTTATCGAGCATGTCTGGGATATGCTCGGCAGGCAACTTGCAGCCCGTTCGCCCCCGCCAAGCTCCGCTCCGGAACTAAAAAGAGCTCTCCAGCATGCTTGGAATTGTTTAAGTCCACAACTCATTCACCACCTCATAGAAAGTATGAGGAAAGTATGAGTAATCGTTGTGCAGCGTGCCTGGCAGTCAGAGGTGGCCATACACAGTCTTGCATAATATAGACGAACGCGCGAACGGCGTTCGCAGAAAATTTTTGGCTCTGCAGAAATTTATTTTTCACTACTAACGTTAATTTAAAAAAAAAAAAATGAATTTTTTTTTAAAAAAACCCCACATTTTATTTCTGTTTCTTCTAAATCTTATGCAAAATTAATCTAAAAAATAATTATTTCTTCTTGAAATCGCGATTATAGTACGCTAATTACTTAAAAGACAAAGGAGTCAACAGTTGCAAATCAAGTCGAGACCACTCCTACTATGACTGTATAGTTTTTTATTTTACACAGCCTGGATCGCGTAAGGGGAAAATTCAAGTACATAAAATAAACAACTTTACAGACTACGGAACGATCACTCCCGCTGTAAATTGAGTTCAAATGCGTTGGCGTAGAAAGAGGGGGGGGGGGGGAGGGGAGCACTAATTTAAAACTTTTTTAACAGATAACATGCAGAAAATACAGTATTTATTTTTGCAGAAATACTTAATTTCAAACAAATAAGTAGTTTTGTTGATTTGTGTACAAAATCAAATATCTTCATAAAATTTTCAAGTAAAAAGCCGGTAGCTCATGTTTTATCAGATCTACATGAACTTATTCACTGTAAAATGAAAGTAATAATAATGATCATGTGATTGATATTGAGCAAAAAATAATAGTTTAAGCAGTTTTCTTCAGTTAGTGAAAAGTAAGCATAAACTATATGCTGTTTTAAAATAAATAAATAAAAATAAAGTTCCCTCCCCCCCCCCTTTTTATATTTTTGTATAAAAGCGTGAATAAGGCAAAATAGTTATTTGCAGAAAATTTTCCAGTTAGAATTTGTGTTCGCAGAAAGCTTTTCATTTTATCTAAGTCTGGCCATACACACTATTGAACTTCAGCATCATCTTTTAAAGAAACATTTTTGTGCAAAGAGTAAACTCCTCATATGGCTAATTTTCATTTAAACTATTTTTTGGGATGATAAAAGTAAATATTACCTTTTTTTTGAGTAGTTTCCTTATTTTGTAACCGCGTTGCACTCGCATATCACGTTTCCCCCTATTTCGATGTATATTTCTCACATTACTCACATAAATAACAATTATGCTTAACTTTTGGACACCAGTGTATTACCATTTGTGACAGCTGTTTATCTTTCGGAGCACTTAAAGGGCCAGGTGGGGTAAAATGCCATCAAATGCTACCAATTTCTCTAATGTACCTTTAAATTCTCAGAACACATCAACGTTTTTATCCAAAAAGTTTACCTCATAAAGCACAATTTCCTCTCTTTAAAAAGATTTGAAATGTGCAATATTGTCAGCAATTTCACCAAAAGCTTCAGATGTGACAACTACCAGCATGAATAATTTAAAACGTAAACATGTGCAGGGAAATACAGGAAGTATTGAAAAAGATGTTTTAGAAAGGCTAAAAGTTGAAAGTGAAAAACGTAAGGAATTAAAAAACAAGAAAAAAAAATACTAATAGTAATAAAGGAAGAAGAAAGTTTTCATTCAGAGGAAGTATCTAGAATAGATGATGTTCAAAAATGTTTTATCACAGGCGCCTGGGTAAAAGTATTATACTTAGGGAGAAAAAGCAAGAAAGAATTTATTGGCAAAAAAATGGCTGTTAAGGGAAGCAGTTATGAGGTGAAATATTTAAAAAAAAATTCAAGATGGGGTATTTTGTTATTTTTCCTGATGTAGAAGACATTGATTTCATTAAATAACATCAAATAATAAAAAAATTTAACGAGCCACAATTTAACAATATAGACTATCATTTTTAAAAGAGTGGCGAGTATGGATATAAAATGTTGAAAGAATCCTAATAACTATTTTGTCAAATTTACCGCTTGTACTATTTTTTTAAATTAAATAGTTAAAATTTGTTAACTGACTCTTAAGTCTATACTGCCACACTGCACTGAAAAAATAGTATGCTTTTTTTATAATTTCATAGACCCATTTTACTCCACAGGTGTTACCCATATTCACTTGTTTGGGGTAAAATGGTATACAAAACATATACAGTCGTTATCGTGTTACCTTTGGGAATGTCAACAAAGTGTTATCATAGCCGGAGTGACGTCACACATAACAGGAATGATTTAAAAATTCGTAATTTAACATGATTTTACAATAAAATTACAGATTTAGTAAAAAACTTAATATTTTCCTGTTTTTAATTTGATTTAACTTATATAGTTTTGAATTATTGGTGGGTAAAACTAAAGTTATAGGGAAAAATATTTATTTTATTTATTTTTTTTAAATTTCTAAAATACATTACAGTGAGTTGATTATTAAGTAAATAAAAAATATTATATGTAATTATCCTAGTAAGAAAGAAACCAAGAAGGAATCTTCACTTTTGTCCACAATTTAATTAGATTTTGACAGCTAAACTTTCACCTTTCATTAAGTGGAAAAACCCTTTTTAATTATTTTCTCCACTTTAGTAGTGTGCTCCTTTTCAATCTATCAAGGAGCTCTTATCACTTTTTCTCTCATGGGAGAAGCTTGCAGTGACCACCAAATTGTCTCCTTCTCCTACTGCTTGCCTAATCCAGTATTTCACAACACTGCTTTGCAGTCCTTTCGATTGTCCTTGTCAAAGTGTGAAATCTGTAGCTTTCCAAATTTACCTCACTCCTCCCTCGCTATTCTTGAAGTAGCATGAGTGGTCTGTAATAACATGTGTCTCTTATCTCCTGTCAGAGTCGGAAATTCTAACAATTAACCAGTCTTGCATAATATAGAGTAACACGCGAACGGCATTCACAGAAAAATTTTGGCTCTGCAGAATTTTTTTTCACTACTAACATTAATAATAAAAAAAAAGAAGGAATTTTTTTAAAAACCCCACATTTTATTTCTGTTTCTTCCAAATCTTATAGACATTTAATCTAAAAAATAATTATTTCTTCTTGAAATCGCTATTACAGTACGCTAATTACTAAAAAGACAAAGGAGTAAACGGTTGCAAGTCAAGTCGAGACCGCTTACTATGACTGTACAGTTTTTTATTTTACACAGCCTGGATCACGTAAGAGGAAAATTCAAGTACATAAAATAAACAACTTAACAGACTATGGAACGATCTCTCCTGCTGTAAATTGAGTTCCAATGTAATGGCGTAGAGAGAGAAGGGAGGGGGGAGCACTAATTTAAAACTTTTTAAACAGATAATATGCAGAAAATACGGTATTTATTTTTGAAGAAATACTTAATGTCAAACAAATAAGTAGTTTTGTTGATTTGTGTACAAAATCAAATATCTTCATTAAATTTTCAAGTAAAAAGTAGGTAGCTCGTGTTTTATCAGATCTACATGAACTTTTTCACAGTAAAATGAAAATAATGATCATGTGATTGATATTGAGCAAAAAATAATAGTTTAAGCAGTTTTCTTCAGTTAGTGAAAAGTAAGCATAAACTATATACTGTTGCAAAATAAATAAAGCTCCCCACCCCTTTTTTATATTTTTGTATAAATAAAGCGTGAATGAGGCAAAATAGTTATTTGCAGAAAATTTTCAGTTGGGATTTGTGTTCGCAGAAAGCTTTTCATTTTATCTAAGTTTGCAATTAACCTTTCCAGATGTTTTTATTATTTTATGTAAAATATTTCAATTGCAAAGAAAAACTTGATCCTGTGTGAGCAGCTCAAAGTGTCGTTGTAACCGGTGTTTCACTGTCCTAAAACCTGGTGCCACTTAACGTTAATATTGCATGGCATAAGTTTGGGACTTATGCCACGTGTAAGAAAAAGTGACTTGACATCTAGATCTGGTGTGACATGAAATCCGGGTGTCTTGATAACAAGGTTCGACTGTGGTCATAAACACTCCCCTCACAACTAAATTTGTATCAAATGATGTGTGAAAATCATTTAATTCTACTCTCAACATATGTAATGCATATATAAAAAGAGAAACGAAGTATTTTGACAAAAATACTGGAGTGGAAATCCAAAAGTATTCTATTTTATAAACATTTTATCCTGCCTGACCCTAACAAAACATTTAACAGAATGTTTTAGTATAAATAAAGTTACAAGATTTTGCTGTCACACTCATCACAAAGAGGCTTAAGTCACAACAGATACATTTTTCCATGGAAAAACATGTAACTTTCCAAAGTTCTAATGTATGCAGGTCTGAATAGGAGTACAATGTTAAAATTTGATCAAACTTTCATTCTCTGGGAAAAGGCGAACTTCTGTGTGACAGCTGTGACAAAAATCTGATAGCTTTAGAAAAAAAAGCCTTTAAAAACTTCTAAATTAAATAGAGAAAGAAAACCATTTTATTTTTTAACAAATTATAAATATTGCCCATGGCACAGATTCTCACTATGAAATTGAAAGTCTCATTAACCATTTATCACATTAACAAGATGTTCATGGTCAAAAAATAATACAATTTGCTCCTTCATGGAAGTATAGTAACTGCAGCATGAAAAATGTGTTTTATGGAAGGTTTTAAAATGCTAGCATAACTGATGGAAAACGAAATTTTCGCGACTATGAAAAGTGAAAAAATGTTCTAATTGCTGAAGAGCTCAAACCACACACATACATAACAGCAAAATTAGTGCTTCTTTCCAAGGCAAGGGATTTTGTACCGATATGAGACTAGAACTTTTCAACAATCTTTTTTGAAAGAGACAGTCGCATTGTCAAACTGAACTAAGTCAAAAAACTACTTTTAATTTATTAATTTTTGCAGTAAAGGTAACAAGAATTGAACTGTATGTTGAAGCAAAATGGATACAAAATTCCAACAAAAGTAACAAACAATAAATATATTTTAATCCCCCTAAGTCAGCATGATAGGGGAAAAAGGGGCATCTTGGGACACTTTTTACATTTTGATTTTTGAAATTTAATTTTCAAATCAATTTTCAACAAACTTAGCTGAACATGTCATTTAGACAATTTTTCTTTCAATTAAATTTTATTTCATCAAATTAAATTTTCATACAGAAATTTAAAAGTCATTACAACGTCCCAACCTGCCCCACTAGGCAGGGCACCTTGAGACACTCGCAAAAAAACTTTAATGAATAAAAAAAAACTAATCCTAATTGATTAAAAAATCTTTATTTACAAACTTACAGCTTAACAAATTTTATCGCGTTCCATTTTCACTTTAAATTTACTCATACCATCTTAAAAGTATTTTACTCAATCCATATGTTTTAGAAGCCCCTGTAATTGAAATCTTTGCGCGTCTATACGTTCTTAGGCACTTATCCACGTGTTGTCGAGTGGAAAAAAGAACTCAATATTCATTCGGGGGTGAGTAAAATGGAAATTAAGGTCGATTTTTGAGGGAAAATGTTTTCGCGAATACAATACTTTCTTTTTTGTAAAAGGAAGTAAAAAATGTCTTGATTAAGCTGGCATTCAATATAGAGGGATTTAGACAACTGAGGTTCTACTGTAGTATTGCATAACAAAATGAAATACAATAAAGTAAAATACAAAGAATTAGTAGTAATTAAAAGAACAATAGATTTTATCACTTGAGAAATAGCTTGGCCTAAACTGTTGGTAATCATAACAGAAAATGCTGGATTATAACGAGTTTTCCAGCTTTTTCCACTCTAAGACAATTTCTAAGCTTTGCCCATATGCTTATGCTACCATATGCGACAAATGCCCAACCTTTTATGTTAAAAAGACAAAAAAAAATATTTTTTCATTAAGTCCATGGCATGGGTTGTTTTTAAAAAAAATCTGGGTTTTGCCAACCCTCATCAAAAACGGCCTGCGGAGCTGATACATGAGGCTAATTTTGTTCAATGCTACTATCGAAAAGCTTGATTAGTGAAAATGCCCCAAATCTGATGTCAAATATTTCCTTTACGTAAACAAGAGAGAAAAGTATGATAATAATTTCAAACTTTATGTTTAACTAATGTTTAATCTGGGAATGTGGAGCTACTCTCAGTTCAATCAATGGGGTAAAGGAGGTTCCCGAAGCTTGCAGCTAGTTTTAAATTTGACGAAAGCAATAAGAGTTATAGTTAGCAAAATATATTTCCAAAAATACTTGTGTGAAATAAATTTCCGAAAAAAGTTAAAAGTATCTGTTCAATTGAACATCGGAAATCAATGTCATTACAGACTGTACCAACCAGTCAAGAGAAAGGGAAATAGCTAATTAGTCCTCAAAATATAAATAAATAAAAATAAAAAAATAATTAATAAATAAAATAAAATTAAAAAAAAATTATCGTCGATTATAGTACAGTAATGTCCTGTAATAGTAACTGTAAAGTCCCCACCTCAGGTCCTAGTTATCGCAAGAGCAAAGCAAAAAATGACCTGAGGCACCCAAGTTTTAAGGGCCCCAAAGCTGTATTCTAAATTTAGTTTATTTATTCTGTTTATTTTATTTGTTTTATTTTTGGCGGGAAAAGTGCAAAATTTCAACAACGATGACATTTTCTGTTACATACAAATCATAACAATGTACAGTATAATCTAGAATACCCTTTGCTTCAAATATCATCAGTACTCTTATTATTGTGCAATTAATTGTGAAAGAGCCAAACCTCTCAGTTACAGTGTGATATTGTTGCTTAAAAGGTCTTCAAAATAACTCCATAGAAAACAAATTGGCAACAGCTGCTCATTAAAATAGAGGAATCAGTACCACCCATAGAGAACAGAAATTTACATAGAGAGGCCCCAACAGTAAAAAGGAGATAAAATTGAAGTTGGAATTACGGGATACATCGGTGCGATGATGGACATGTTATGATAACATAGTCGCTTCACGAATCTCGGGAATGAATTATTTAGCAAGAAGCTAAGGATGTGGCAACTTCCGGCTTCAATTTCTTAAGCATATCGGGGCCTCTCTATGTAATTTCTTTACTCTATGGTGCTGTCCCACAATCGGTTATGGGATAAAACCTTTGATTATAACCCAACCCCTACATTTTTTTTTCTCTTTTTTTTAAAAAAAAGCACATGATTAGGGCTTACTATTTTCATCTAGGTTTTATCTGCAGTTACTTGTTATTTATTTTTTGATTTTGATGGTAAATGAAAAATTTCCCATGAAAAGAAATCTACATCATTTACCGTCAAATATTATAACTTTTGATCATCTATAATACCAGCGATGCCCAACCTTTTTATAACTGCTGGCCGAACCTCATATCAATATGATTCTCGTGAGCCAGAATGCGTATAATAATGTAAAAAATATTTTCCCCCTAGCTTTCAAAAAAAAAAAAAAAAACATAGAAAAGGAAACAAAATTACTGAGAATTTTGTCATTATTTACTAATGCTTGGTCAAGTTTGAATATGCTTTCCAGAAACAGCGGGCCATACGTTGGTCACTACTGCTCTATACCACAACATAAGAATTGCATGTTCAGTGATCTTTTATTACCTACAATATTTTTAGTAATGAATTATTGCAATGAGACCAAATAATATGATAGGAGTAAAAATTTTGTGAGACCAACATAAAACTTAAATTTTTTAGCTGAGTATTAACCTAACAAGTGACTGAGTGAGGACTACTCAAAGTCTCTTTAGTCCTGGAGAACAATATTGCCAAGATAGTGATCTGCCCTCTGATCCTTCTCCTCACAGTGAAAAAAGACTGCTAGAGCGTAAAACAGCCCTATTTGGAACATAAGTTACATCACAAAAAATGTTTCAAAACATTTATCCCTTCCCTTCAACCAAGTCTAAACATATAGCCTAAAATTTGGTTTTTAAAACTTCAATGTCAAAAAAATTGTTAGAGTTCTGAAAAGGTTGCCAGAAATAGAGCCTAAAGTTTTCAATTTCAAAACAACATTTCCAAAGGATATTTCTAAAGTCAGGGATGCACAGGGATAAAAACAGTCCGAAGTCAAAAAAGAGGAAAAATTGCGAAACTTAAAATTTGAATATGTGCATATTTTTTACATTATGCGAAATTATATTGATACCGTACTGTCTTTTAAATATTAATAGATAAATGTTTTTCGTTTATTTACTAGTAGAAATGCTAACAAATGAATAAATAAACTAAGCTTGCATTTATTTAAGATTTTAACAGATATATCAATTCCATTTACCACTTTCAACTTCCCATAGCCCACAAATCAGGTGAAATTAAAACTTGTGACATCTAATACTATAAAACTTCCATATAATTAAACACTTAATACAAGCTGAATCACTGGACACCATAATTACAAAATGACATTATCAGTGTGGCTAACCTTGGAGAAACAATTTGAGGAGCATTTTGTGGAGCAGCTCGGTATACTCTAAAAAAATCAATAAAAAACTAAATCCAATCTAAAACTTTTTGAGCTTTGATGGTCATTTAGCACTAGAATAAAAATGATTATTTTTAAATTGATAAAAAAGTTTGAAACACTATGTCATGATTTGAGAACATAAGCATCTTTAACTTACTATATTTACATGCCTGTCATAATAAAATAGCACAGTATAATTAAAATTGAATCGAATTTATTAAGATCTTCAATAGCTATATCTTTGGTAAGCCTGATAAGCATTAAAACTAGATTTGAAGAATGATTTTGGCTTAAATTAACTCGGATGGAATAGGATAAACATTTTTGAATGTGCATGGCAGTCTTCATAAAAAAAATAAATAAAGTATAAGAAGGGTTGAAAATATTAGTCTACAAAAAGGTATTAATGTCTAAGCAGTAGAATGGCATAGCAGATACAAATGAGAGAGTGTTACAGAAGCGGATGCAATCCGATTTCAAAAGTTACATCTAACGATTGCACCCAACACCGCCCCTCTTCATCATTTCCCCCTCCACTCCTTTCACCAACAGCAAAAAGTACTTCTTTCTACTCAAGGAAGAACATGTGCCTCAGCAAGAATCCTGATGGGAAGGTCGGGGCAGAAGGGAGGTGAGGGGGTAATTGCGCGATCGCTAGAAAGTGGCTGTGAAATGTGCGTGGCAAAACGATGAGCGTACAAGTCTTCAGTAAAAAATAAAATACATACAAGAAGGGTTGAAAATAGTAGTCTACACAAAGTTATAAAGGTTTAAATGATAGGATGGCATAGTAGACAAAAATGAGCGAGTGTTATGGAAGCGGATGCAATTGGATTTCGAAATGCATAAACGCTGACGCTTTCTACGTCACGAAACGAAGTTCCTTTCTTCTTTCTACCTTAGAAAGAACACGTGAGTCAGTAAAAATCCTGACGGGAAGAACGCGATCGCGATCGATCGCTTAAAAATGCTCGGCGGCTGTAAAATGAAAAAAAATACAAAAAGCCGAAAATCGCGGATCCGCGGAAGATTTTCATCCTTGGATGCACAACCTATGGCCCGCGGAGCCTGCTGAATTGGCCCGTGGCAAATTCTTAGAAAATAACAGAAAAAAAATCTTTTTTTTGAAAATGTCTTAAAACTAATTTACGAAATATTTTCTAATTCATCGTTCTAGTCCACAATTTCAAGGTCGAATACATCGTAGAGCTATGATAGAAAATATAGCCGGAAACTGCATTTTGTGATAAAATCATGAAACTTGGTATAATTGTAGACAATGTACTAACAAACATTTTTGGAAGGGGAGACATTTCAAAATCCTCCCCAAAACCCCTCTGGTGGCCATTTTTGGTCAAAAATCCAACACTACGTTTCTTTTATATTTTGTAAGAAAATACCCACTGTATCTTCTTTTGGGAGTTCTATTATGCGTACTAAAACGTCAAAAGCCATCAAAATGTATCTGAATCTCCTAATTTTAATAATAATTTTAAAATTAGGGGGTTGTTTGAGAATTTTTTTTTACGTATTTTAAAGCACTATATTAAAGAAAATCCATTCATTTACAAATGGAACTCAGTAATCCGAACCCCAAAAATCCAAAACATTAGACAATCCGAACATATATTTTAAAATTTACTGATAAAAACTGATAATAAATCTAGAAACTAAAAATCATAAGCAAAGTTAGTAATTTTTCAAAACTTGAAACAAATCCTTGAATTGCTACTTAAGAATGAATACAACACCTTGATTTGTACAAACGAAATCAATTTTCATTACCGGCAAAAAAAAAAAAAAAAAAAAAGAAAGACAAAAAATAGAAAGAAGACTTCAAACACTTTTAAATGAAATTTTTCTTTTCTTTCTTTCTTTTTTTTTTTTTTTTTGGAAATTTCATTCACACTCTGCAGTTTTATAAGTCATATTTGCACTTGCAAAATGAGAGGGAGGGTGGGGGACGGGTATTTTTTAATAGAACTCCAAAATTTAGAATTAAAAGCTTTAAAACAAAAGTTTTTCTCATTAGACGGATTGAGACGTTTGCTTTATGTTTCAACCGATGTAAGAGAAAGAAATAATCAATTACTGCAATAAGAAGTTTAGTGCTATGTTAATAAAGGTAATAAAATTGTTATTTATTGAAATATAATAACTCACTATTATAGAAACTACAACTAAATTGAATTACAAATATGAGAAGAGATACATAATACAATGATTGTATAGAAGGTAACTTAAAACGTTTGAATTTACAAGTAATTTACACAGTTACATAAAAATTTCCATTGCAGCATTTACACATCGGTGTACAGATAAATCCATTTTTGACACACTCAGAAGTTATTTAAGAGCAGTTTTTTTTTTACTCTTGCACGAAATAAATTCACTTTAAGCACTCGAAACTTCGGGCAAACTCAAACAAATAAGAACGTGTTTCTCATCAATTACTGTAAAACCCTAATTATGAATTGAAGTTAAGACTAAATTTTTAGACATACTGCCCCACTGACGTCTACCTTGATAAGAACTAAATAAATTGCCTAAGTACAGCTCATGGAAGTATGATATGCCTAAAATGACAGCGTCATTGTCAACAGATCTTACACACATATGCTTCTCTGCCCTCTTTCTGTAGTATCTAAAACATGGACGAAGATCCCGCAATTAGCTTCCTCGTGATTTATATGTCTTGCATCTGTAATCTGTATCCTCAAAAGAATTCAGATACTCCACCAACAATTTTTGGGCCTAGGTTGTTTTATGTGAACGATGAAAGAAGCATCACAGACAATGGCGTTACAATATATCTCCATTGCACTTATTTTAAAATTAGCATTCATCATTTTTCATTTTAATCATCCCTTCTGAATTCGTTTTTATCTTCTCTCTAGTAGTCTTCATCAATAGGAATATTATTACTTAATCAATTGAACAGGGTTGTTAATGACTATAGACTTATTTCCCGTTCAAAGTGTTCCATTTTTTGAAATCGATGAAGGGTGAGATTCATTTTCATAGAGGAGAAATTCATCTAGGTTTAAATTCACAGTATTGCAAATACTGAAAAACTTTGAAAACGAATCTCCATCAGATTTTAAACTTTTCAGTAAGAGGCTTACTAATTTTTCTGGAAGAATGAAAGACCAAGTTTTTTTTTTCTGCCCGTGAATATAAAGCAACTTTTGAGTCACAATTATTTTCCCTATAAATTTGTTGCAATGTTATTTTCCCAATCTTCATCAGTTGCTCCTCATATTCATCACCTATTGCTAAATTCGTTTCCAATAAGAACAATTTTTTCGATGTTTTTAAAATTGAATTTCCATGTTCGGCTATTTCTCTACAAGGCCTGACTCTTCAAGACCTTTCTTGAAAACATGCTTTGGAAACTCGACATTTTTTCATTGCAAATAAACAGCGTTTCTTAAACGAGCAGAGGTAACTTTTTCAAAATTGTGTAATTAAATCCGTAATTTCAAGACTCCAGCCAGCATCCATCACAGTGGGATCTCTGATAGACCAGTAAGATTGTCTATTTTCACCACTGCATTGTTTTGCTTAAGCCAATTACAGGAAACACGTTCAGTATCTTTTTTACAACAAACATTCCTTCTTCGAAGGATTTGTGTACGTCTAAAAGGTTTGTGGGTTTAAGAAAGATATCTTTTATATAAACTGGTAACCATCGAGCATTGTTACAAAAGTTTATATATATCGTTTAGTATAGCGATAAAATGGGAAAAAACACAGAATCAACTCCTTCAAACTTTCAGTAAAGATACTTAAGTTGATTAAAAGCTGTGATCTAATAAACAGTAACATTAAAAGCCCCAACTTTCATACGCTGCTTCAATATTTGAACATTGGAATGGTGCTTTCTATCTCGGATTTGCAAGTAATAAAAACTTCTCTGTCAAAAGTGTCTTCATTGCTTTGATGTGAATCTTTTTTATTAGAAGTTTTTAGAGACATTATAAAATACACTTCAGATATACATTTAAAAAATAATAAAATGAGAAAAAAAGCTTACAGATGATCAATCGGGTAACGGAGAATTAACAGCAGCAACAATAGTAATAATAAGAAGAAATTTAAAATTCAAATTTTAAAATTCTTTCTATTAGAATTATGTTGTCTTGACATCAATTTCTCCCCTTTTCCTTTAAGTTCTTATTCTCTTATACCGCGCAGTATAGCCCTCAAGGGCTCTTCCGCCATAAAAATCAAATCAAACTCTTATACCCATTGGAAATATTTTCAATCATCCGTGCTCAGTCAAAAAAACGAGGGGCATCATGTACGGATAATTGGACAGTTCGGACAATTAGAGTTCGGATAACTGGAACCCTGCTTTGATATAACCCTAATTTAATGTATCTTAAAATTCAGAAACCAGTAATTCTGTTATGGGGATCAAAATTCATTTCAGCGAATCTACAATTTAAAGATATCGATTTTTCTTAGAAAAAACTTTTTGTGAAGTTATTTCTGAAATTAGGCAGTTAATGGAGCTTTAAACGGTAAAAAATATAATAAACATCTATGGAATGATGCAACCCATAATTAAAAAAAATATAATAACGAAAATTTAAAAATAATCGCCGTTTTTGGTTTAGAACCAAAAATGGCTGCAATTGGGGTTGGGGGGGGGGGGGGGATTTCGGAAATTTCCCCTTCCTAAAATTTTTGTTTATACAATGTCTACGAGCATGCCAAATTTTATAATTTTATTACAAAATGTAGTTTCTTCCCCCGTAGCCCTTGACTAACAGATCGATTTTACTCCCATTAATAACTACCGCTTCCCGAAAATATCGCGCTAACAAAATCAGCACATAAACAAAAATAATGTAATAAAACGATACTTTCATCAACATGAAAATTGTTAATAAAATAGAAAGTTGAACTGAGAAATAAACATCAACAATATGACATTTTCTTTGTGTTACAGCTCTTTTTGTTCGATTTTCGTTTGCACGTGGAAATTAGGCTTAGCTAATTTTGGCGAATTGCTAACGATTGTAAGGCAATCTTTTAGCATCTGTTTCTGCTAAATTTTCTGATTATTTCTTAAGTAGTACACAGTACAAGACCTATTTACCTAAAATATAAGTGTATTTTTTCTATTATGGATTTTCAGCGCCCCCCCCCCCCTCCCCCCCCAAAAAAAAAAGAATTTGAAATTTAAACGTTTCGTTGCTTGAAATTTGCCAGCGAAATTTTCCATTGTAAAATATTCATTCATTCCTTTTTGCAGAGTATTTGATTTATCTGGAACATATTTTAACATAATTGTGTTTTCCCAGCTTGCACTTTCTTTTAAAATACTCTAATATTGTTTTGATTAAAAAAAAAATTAACAAAAATAAAATGCTGATTCAATACATTTTCACTAAAATTGTCAGTGAGATAAAAGACTTGGATTGGCCATTTTATTTATTCATCCTCAGAAAAAACTGCCTCCTTAATAGATGCTTATGCCACTGTGGCAGTGCATACATCTGCAAACACACTTGTGTCATGGATTTGAACAAGTTTGAAACTAGGAATAAAATTCTAATGCTACTAATGATGACGTCACTGTAAAATACATTTAATCCGTATACAGAAGATAACGTCACTGCAGACACAAAAATCAAGTTTAGCCTTGCAAATTGGCTTTATTAGAATCGCTTATATCTCCTGTTCTAATTAATTGAGAGAAATGGAACAAGCATCATCTTGTTCGGAAAGGAAAGCTCTTTACAACGACATATAATGTTAGGTGGTGGGGGGATTTTTTACTCCCTAATTAGGCGAAAAACGTGAAGTTTTAGCTTAATTAATTATGAAAAAAACTAATTAGAAATTTAGAATTTCGGGCACATTCTAGGTATACGTTCGAATTTTGTGCCAAGTTTCAGGGCTGTAGGTGCTATGGGGTCTTCTGGCTATCGGATACAAACAAAGAAAGAAACACAGTCACCATTATATATTTACATATCTATATAGACAGCATATGTATTCAAGTACATAATGAGTGCATATTATAGTACATATAATATAGTATACATATGAGTGCATCGTATGAACTTCTTCGATTGCAAACGTTATGGGACAAGGGAATTTTATTGAAGTCCTTAAAAATGACTACATGAATAAAATCAAATATGCTTCATATTTATGGTATCTTTAAAAAGTTATAACAGTAAAAACTGCTTCTTCATACGCTCGAAGAATTCATCCGATTGTTTTTGAAAAAGTGGACACTAAATTAAGACTTTTTTTTTAAAATAAGTCTCCACAAAATGTGGACATTTGGTTGCTTTATTTGGCAAACAAAATGGCAACTGCTTTTAAATTCACGAAGATTTTTCTGCATGCTTTAATAAAACATATACGCGGGGATTTTCACAATTACGCAATGAGGGGTAGGAAAAAACACTAGCTCGTAGGAAAAATATTTTTGGGGAACTTTTCTATGGGGTTTAATATTATATTGACTTGAAATAGTAAAATGATATAGTATGTTTTCATGCGAATCAAATAATTACCTTTTCTGTAGTTATGGGTAGAATTATAAATTTGCCAAAATTGTACGAGGAATTCTTTTAACTCTTCTGTGTCCCTCCAAAAATTAATTCAGGATATGTTTTAGAGTTCAAATAAGAAAATTCCCGATTTTTTTTTTTTTTTTTGCGAACTGAATCCAGTTGATTTCAAACTATTTTGCGCTTTAACCGTAACGGGCAATGAGCGGGAAAATCGCCGATTGATAATTTGCGTTTAACACTATTAGAATAACAATATCCGTTAGCATGAATCCGGAAGAATGGCCCGGAGAAGACGAAAATGTAGTTTACAAAATCTTATTGATAATAGCTATAATCTTACTGGCTATAGCTATGGGTGGTCTTTCGTGGTAAGTCTTTTTTTTCATAATAATGCTGTATAGCAGTACCCACCAGAGCTACTAGTCCCCTCTTGTCCTTAGCAGCAGGGGCGTGCACAGTAGGGGGGGGGAGAGAAGGGACACCTGTAGGCCTGGGCCTGAGCCTGAAGGGTGCCCACTTTTTTTTTTTTAATTAGGAGCGATATTTGATACATATAGCGGTAAACAATTGGAGGGGGGCAAAGTAATTTGTGACGAGCCACAAAATTTCTGTGCACGCCACTGCTCAGCAGAGAAGAGTTTCTCCTGCCATGTGTACTGATTATGTCCAAATTTTTAATTTTTGGCACTTGCAAACCTTTGCTTTTCACTGCCTCAAGTGATGTCATGCTTTGGGGGGGGGGGGGGGTTCGTAAAATTGACAGTTTGAGACAAAAAGAGGGATTGGGTAACAATAAGAGACATCACGTATTTAATTGTTATAAAAACACTTTTTCACTAGGGGGAGATGAAGGGTAACACTTTGTGACAAGGGTGAGAGGGGGTCAAATTTGTTAAAAGTGACTTTTATGATTATCTGCTTTTGTCTTTTCAAGATTTTTTGCTTTTAAATACTTTTTTCCAGGTTACTTACAGAAGCTCAGTGGGTCACAGGTCAAAAGGCAGAATTCTTACGAGATCACTGGGGGAACGGTCCGGGGAAAGGAAAAAAAACTGGGAATTTTTCGGGAAAAATGAAAATTTTAATAGGCGCAAAATAATGTGTCCAGAAATTTAGAATGTATCTACATTTCAATGCTAATTATGTTAAAAAATGTTTCTATGTACATCCCACATGAACACTAAATTTGACAATCAATTGATAATAATCCCCCCCTCCCCCAGAAAAAATAGAAAAGCGACTTTCTATTTAAAGTCTCAGAATTTTCAAAATAACAATAAAAAACCTATTTCTGTCAAAAAAATTCATTGAACTATTTTCAAAAATCACATTTTATTCAGAAATAATGATTGAAATAATTTGGATAATATTTTTTGTTGATCAAAGAACGACATGTGCTAGGTTTGAAAGTGTCGCATATATCTTATGTTAAAAAGAAAGAACATTATGGATTGCATACATATTTTAAATATTTAACATAATTTATGTTTTATAGGTAACTAACACTAGTAAATTACACCTTAATTTGCAAAACATATAATCTCACAAAGATCAATTTTGGTGCTTTTTATAATCTGTAATTACGTACATGTTTAAAATTGTTCTCATGTTATGTGTTGGTTAAAATAAAAGAAATAAGGGTGATTCCACAGTATGTAGCACAATATGCTTATTATTATTTATATTTTTATTCATAAAAACCAATAGCATTATAGGGTCTGTTGGGGTAATTTGGATCTATATTTTATTGAATAAAATAAAAACTATTCATTTGATACACATATAAAAATTCATAGCTATGAAAATCATCTTTACCTAGTAATATATGCTGAAAAAATGTTGCCAGCTCTTTTTTTTTTTGAAATTGATAAAAAATAAATTCAATTTTTCGGAGACGTCAATGCACTGTATACCAACTACTTCCAAATAGGGCGGTTAATTAAACTTCAACTCTATGTCTTTTAAGTTTAGGTATGTAGACATTACATATAATTAATTTGGCACTGAATTGAAACATTTAACGTAATTAGTTTTCATGTAATTAATGATTTAAAAACATGGGGTAATTTGGGTATACATTACATTTTACCAATCAGAAGGACAAATAATAATTTTATTGAACTACAAACATAGGCATGTATGTACATCCTCTCTACCTAAGTCAATATATGCTAAAAATAAATTGGAAGGTTGTTTAAATTTCCTTAAATGTTCTGGAACAAAAAACTACTTCCCATCCATTAACGACTTGTCATACTGTGCCATTTTCAGTCTAAAAGCCATCTTAATACTTAAAAAAATAAGTGTTCATACTATCCCATCATTTATATTGTATCTACATTCAACCTAAGTTTGAAAACATTGAGTAAGATTATTATTAAAACCATGCTTCATCTATAGGGTAATTTGGGTATGGTGAAACTTATGTTTGCCATTTATGTGTCAATGGGTTTATTAACATGTAATTTGTAGACAATTATTCTGGAAAGTCATAATGCTAAGCGGAAACAAGAAAAAGAAAAATATGTATAAATAAATTTATTACAGGACTGGAAAGTTCAAACTTCGTAATTTTTATACCCAAATTACCCCGACAGACCCTACATCAAATTAAATGTAGTTTATGGGTAAGAAAATAATTTTGATCAGAAAAAAAAAACGAAACAAAGTTTTAAAAAATGTAAAAAAAAAAAAAAAAGAGTTTAAAAGTTGTTGACATGACAAACAAAATCATTATTTTTTGCAGTTAACGCTCAATCTCTCTAATTGAACATGCTAAACGGAAGCAAATATCGTAATTGCATAATTGATAACTAAAAAATCAGCATATTTAACTTTTATATTTTGATGCGGGAGGCCACGTAGATCAAATGTTTTAGTTTCAAATATGTATTTTTAAATTTTTATAGTAGCCTTATTTTAAATTGGTCCATTTTCTTCAGAATTGAATTTCTTCTACCTATTTTTCCATGTTATAGTTATGTGATGAAAAGAAAACTATCATTTTTTATGTTTAGTACTTTTTTTTTCTTAATTTTAAATTGATCATGTCCACAATGTTGCAGCATTAAAATCATTTGATGTTTCTATCTAACCAAAATATATTAAAGCAAATATTGTAACTGTATAACGGAATAAATAAGACGGTATGTTCAGTTTTTGCATTTTTTCTATCTACTTGCTTGTTATAGTGGTTAGCTGAAAAAAAAAAAAAAAAAATTATAATTTTTGATACTATGAATTTAAAAAACATCAAGTCATTGCATATCCAACTACTCCATTCCAAAACTGCTCTAAAGCCACACATAAAGTTTCTAAAAGACCATCAAATCGTGTTAACGTGATCGATCCTACATCACCTCAGAGGGTGATAGGGTGATGGCTTCAATATCATCTCCCATAACTACAGTTTGTGGCCAGATTATTAGGGAGACTTTTCAAAATTCCAGTATTTTCATGTTCATTCACTTTCTGTTGAAATAAACCATGAAACTTTTTTTTCTTTTTTTTATAATTCTGTATTGCTCCTGAATATTATTATTGTACTTTTTAGAAGTTACAACACAACCAGTCTGCATCATTTTGCAAATAAGTGAGATTATTCCAGTTTTATTCCCCTTTGTACAATAACATTTGTTGTCATAAGGTTATATTAAGTATTCTAAAAATATTTCTCTAGAAGTTTTGGCCTCTGGTATAGTGAATATGTAAGACATTTAGTAATTAAGTACTTTTGCTATAGTTTTGTCCTAAATTTTAACATTAGCTTTCATATGCGGCTCGAATGGAGGGGCAAGGGGAGCAACTGCTCCCTCACTTTCATAAGTAAAGGACTTTGCCCCTTCACTTTTCTTAAGTTAAAAACTAATGATCAATCAAAAAGTGATGAAATTGATCAATTCACATGAATAAAAAAGAATTGAGGCAGTGAGAAGCAAAGGAATGTAAGTGGACATTTTCAAGTTTTGAGTAAAACACGTTTAAAGATACGGTCCTAGGTAAGCTTTCATTGAATTTTTTTCCTAAATCCTACTGTAAAGCAGTACCTACTTGGGCTACTAGTACTATCTCTTGATACAAGACAGAGGAGAAGTTCACTTACCATTTGTACTGGTTACCTCCAAATGTTTAACTTTGTCACTTACATCCCTTTGCATCGCACTGCTTCATATGTTCCTGCTATTGTACACAAAACTGTGTCCTCATTCACTCTAACGTGGTAGATGAAATATTTGAATCACATCACTGAACTTTCAGTCAATCATGAAAAATTGCTTAAGATGTACGATGCTCATGCTGTACGAGGGGGGACCCAAAAATAACTGGATTTTTGTTCTAAAATATTTATATATTAGTTTAATTCACAAAATGTCTTTAGTCTCCTTCAAAGTGTTCACTCTTAGATGCAATACACTTGTTAATTCTTTTTTCCCACTGTTAGAAGCTCCCCTGGAACTCTTTAACTTTGACCATGTCCAGTGCTCGTTGTGAAGCAGTTTTTACAGCCTCTGGCATCATCAAAACATATCACGTTCAGAATTTTTTTCATCCTCGGGAACAGAAAAAGATCACAGGGGGCTAGATCTGGCAAATATGGGGGGTCGAAGAACGACTGACCACCCCTGAGAGGCCCAGTAGCAATTAATAGTGAAGGCTGTGTGTACAGGAGCGTTATCATTGTGAAGGAACCATTCTTCTGATCACCTGAGCGAGCTCCAACTCAATCTTGTATCTTTTAAAGTTTCGTCAGTTGTAAAATGACGACTCTCGTTGATTTTTTGGCGGATTTTTTCAAAGTTTTCATCATTTTGAGATGTTGAAGGGTGCTCAGAGCGAGCATGATCTTCAACATTCATACTACTACGTTTAAAGCGCCCAAACAACTCGAAAACTTGTCTACGGCTCATAGCATTGTTCTTAAAAGCTTGTTGAAGCATTTGGTAAGCTATTTGGTGTTGCTGACTTTTCAAGCAGGAAGCAAAATTTCAAGCTTACAGTTTGTTCTTTTAAATCTGCCATAATGAGTCGCAGGCAGAAGGCAACAACACCTGAGAAAACCAACACTACAATCAGACATTATCAACTAAACTGACGCCACTTGCACAGCAGGTTTGTGAAGGTCTCTACTTGAGCCATCTAGCTGAAGAATACTTTACTACATCTAGGATTGGCATCACACCATTAGTGTAGTTCCTTTTGGGTTCCCCCTCGTATAGCAGCAACTACCAGGGCTACTAGTACCATCTCTTGCCCCAAAACAGAGGAGAGGTTCACTTACCATGTGTGTTGTTTATCTCCAAATTTTTAATTTTGCCACTTACATCCCTTTGCTTCTCACTGCCTCAATTGATTTAATAAAGTGTGTTTTGTATTTTCCTCAGTTATTATTTCATTAAAATTCTAATGGAGCTTTGAATTGGAAGGAGGGATTCAGGGGGATCCGTCCCTGTCCCCTCCCCAGCACCTTCTTTGACCCCACTTTTTTGACGAACCAGCCACCTATATTAACATATTATCAAAACTTTTTTTTTTTAAGAGTGGGCAAGGCTTCAGAGATGTCCCCTAGAAAATGTAAGGAAATACGGTTGAACACCAACTTGACGTATTCTGTCGGGCTAGTGATAAATAATGTACCTAGTGCAAAAACGTAAAACGGGGGGCGAAAGCAAAAATTTAAGCACTGTTTATTGATACTTACCCCAGCTTTAGAAATCAATAAAAATTCCTAATGGTCCTTTGGACCAGTCAAAAGGAATGTGTACTGGTCCGCAAACAACATCACTGGTCCGTTTTAAATTTAACAGTAATATGTTTGAACCTAAACTAATTTGCACTTTATGATTACATTTATTAAGTTATATATAAATATAATTGTTCATTTTCAACTAATTTATTAAACATTGAATAAAGCACTAAATTGTGGCTATTAATACGGACCTAAGCAGTATGGATACTTGAAAGTGCTAAATTACTGTATTGCAAATTAAACTCAAAATGATAAACTAACAATGCAAAATAAATAAGAGTAAAACATTCTTCTACTGATGAGGATTTTTCAATATACCTAATGTATCAAAATTCAAAATTTTTTGTTTGGCAAAGTTTGGCGATAAAACATTTAAATCTGGTGTCTTAAATAGTGAAATGTACAGTTTGAAAACCAATTTCATTAAGCAACCCTTAAAATTGACAACTAAAATTAATTGTGATCAGAAATAGCTAGGGGTTGGTGGTCCCACAGACCACTGATTATTTTTTATGGTGGTCTGAGACAAGTTTCACTGGTCTGGGACCAGTGGACCAGCAGTAAATGCACTAGAGAGAAATTGTGTAAAATGTTTGTTAACTATATTTGTTCCTTGTTTTTTAATCTCAAATAAAAATTGTTTTTGAGTTTTAATGCTTTGAATTAAGACGCCTTTTCTTCAGATAAAAAAAGCTAAGACTAAGCTTTCAGAAATAAGGCAGTGAGAAGCAAAGGGATGTAAGTGGACATTTTCAAGTTTTGAGTAAAACGCATTTAAAGATAATATCCTAGGTAGGCATTCATTGAAAACTTTTTCTAAATCATGCTGTATAGCAGCAACTACCAGGGCTACTAGTATCATCTCTTGCCCAATGACAGAGGAGTGGGTTCACCTACCATGGGTACTGGTTATCTCCAAATTTTTAATTTTGCCACTTACATCCCTTTTTTTCTCTCTGTCTCAAATGAGAAAAAAGGCTATGGTGCTGAAAGAAACTCTTATAGAGATCAATTGAAACCAGTACTACAGTAAGAGCATGGTCAGATAACGCAAGAGAAGTTGAAATATTCAGAATCTAATAAGCTATAAGGAGCTAAATCTCTGTTTTCTAAATGTGGTAACAAATTATCCCTTTCCAGAAAAGTAATAAAATTTTAAATACTGTAACTCAGAAAATAATTTAGCTCTTGTATTTTGAAGCAAAAAGTTTTTATATGTTACTAAGAAATGAATCAGTGGTCAGAGGATATATTTTCAGCCAACAACTCACAGAAAAAAGGCAAAGGGATGGGGGGGGGGGGGGAATATAATTTCACAGCAGCAGGGCCAGTTTTGGAAGTGTGGAGGCCCCGGGGCAACGGAGGAGTGGAGGGCCCTAATCAGGGTTCGAAAAGATCATCATCTTTTGGAAAGTATCCGATACTTTGATATATATCCGAATATTATGATATATATGTATATATCCCATATTTTCGACCCGTGAAAGTTAGGATATTTTGTGAAAATTTTATTGTGGGGGCTCCTTTGTTGTGGAGGCCACCGGGCAGTAGCCCCGCCCGCCCTCCCCTAAATCCAGCCCCACACAGCAGCGTTTAACATCTAAAACAAATTTATCTTGAAAAAGAACCCAAAAAAAGTTATTATTAGTATTAAGTCTTATATAGAGAAAATTATTTTGAACTGTTCTTCTAAAAACAATTTTTTTTTGACTTTCAGAAAAAGTGTAAAGTAAAATCCGGAATATTATAACATGATTAGTATAGCAATTTTCAGGAACCAACAGAAAATGACGTCAGAAGCAAAATAAACATATAAAACAGACAACTAAAATCAGTGTTCCAATGTATATAAGCATTGGGACTCTTCCCTTCATATATACCCAGAGAGACTCTTTTTCGTTGATTCCACTTTTAACACATTGGTCAACAAAAATTTAGTCTTAGGAGTAAAATACATGAAAAATATTATGGTCAATTTTTAAACGAAACGCTGATTTTTGGCAACATAAATAGTTGCAATGCTTTTCTGAAGAATGACAATCACCAAATTTTATCAGAAAATGTCTTTAATACTCCTCTACATTCAGACTTTTTTTCGAATTTTTTAAAATGGTAGAAATATAAGAAAAAAATTTAAAAAAAGTTTTTTATTGCTAAAAAATTCATTAAAATTTTTTTCTTTAAATCAAAGATATGATCTTACCTGAACACCAACATAAAGAAAAAAAAAACTAAGACAGTTCCTGCATAAAGTTATTAGGATTATGACCTTAGAAAAATTCTTAAAACCTTACAGTAACACAAGATGGACATTCATTACCAGGGGCGGATGGGGCCGCCTCTGTTTGGGTCACATTGAATTTTACAACTGAATAGTACGAAAAGAAAAAATAAACATGATTTTTCTTTTCCTTTTTTCTTCCTTTAAAAAAAAAAAAAAAGCTACTTAATTATCTGGCAATATCATGATAATACGGTACATTTCTCAACGACTTACAAGAAAATCATTACAAAAAGAAAATAGTGGCAAATTGGTTTGTGACTTGAAATTTCCGAAAATTTTGGGCTGCCGTTACAGATAATTGTGAGCTGACAACACATTCTAAAACTTAAATTATTTAAATAAAAAAACCTCTTAAAACAAATACAAAAATATTTTACGTTTTTGTATGCATATTTGAAGAGTTTTCACGGAGGGGGGGGGGGGGGGCAAGCTTCGTCATAGTTTCAGATAATTTTCCACCGTCTTCGGAAAATTTTACTTGAGTCCACTATCATCCTTGAGTAACGGTTACAAAAGTAGGAAAAAAGAAGAAGAAAAAAAAACCCACACACACACAGCCAAACTCATGTTAAGAGTAATAAGATGTTTTTCTGCGTGTCGGTGAATTCATCAGCCGGTAAGATTTTTTTTTTTTTTGCATAACTGCCCAGGACTAGAACCAGCCTGCCCAGGACTAACTGGCCAAAGCCGTCGCCATGGGAGGCTGTCGAACCGAGGCTGCCAATTTTAATTTAGTGAAGAAAGAAAAAAGAAAAAAAGAAAACGACTTATATACAAAACTTATTTTTTCATCAAAATTTTAAATGAAAAATGCAACCTTTGAATATGAAGCAGTTAAACCTTTGAAAATTATTTAGGAACATCATACCTGCCAACCTCTGAGAAAAAAAATACGGAAGATTTTTTTATTTTTATCCACAAGATTTTAACGCAAAATAAAATCAAACAGGACCCCTATCCTCTTTTCATTTAACAATATGTTAGTTATGAATTTCATATGAATTGAACTTACTTTCGTTTAGTAAATATTACTTTCTTTAAAAGTTGGGAAATAACATTTGGTACTCATTTTAAAATAAGAACAAAGCAAAAACAGCTCGAACTGAGAGAACCAGAAGATAATCGGCGCCGAAATTGTGCCCCTAGTCCCCTAGTTGCCAGGCGCGACGCTTGCTTTGATTGGATCCCGATGAAGTCATGCGCTGTATCACTCAGTGACGTCATAATCTTGCCTCACTTCTTCTCGTGCCATTCTCCTACAGCAACCTTTTCTTGGCTACTTGGCCTAAAACGCGGTGCTGCATTCCACAAAAGAATCGTTAGTGCCAAAATTGGCAAGATACTATTTTTTTCCTACAAAACGTGAAAAATCCGGAAGATTTTGCTCATAACCGGAAAAACGGAAAAGGACATCAAAATCCGTAAAACTTCTGGGAAATCCGGAAGGCTTGGCAGGTATGGAACATCCACGGTTGTTCAGTTAAATTACCTAACTGAAGGCCAGTGAAATGTATGCTTCGGACATTTTTTTTAACGAAAGGAAGTATTACCATGAATAGATAAATAATACCATGAATAGATAAATAATCAAGACCATTTCATAGGAGCCACCAAAGCATGTTTTCAATAGAAAAAAAATGAAATGCAGTAATGTGGATATTCAAAATATTGTAATGAATAGCCACACCAGTAGTTCTAAGTGTTTGAATGTACAAAATGCAAAAGAGTAAGGCATGATATTTAAAATAAATTTAAGGTGTGAAAGGAAGGGAGGGTGGTCCTCGACCCTTATCCCTTCATTTTACACCACCAAGGATGATACCTAAAAACGCGTTTCAAAATTTTCGATTTGAAAGTGCTGGGGAAGAGTTTCCAAATCGGAACCCAGTCCCTTTCCTATTGTCTACCCTCATCAAAGATGACCTAAAATTCGTATTTAGAACTTCAAATTCAAAAAAAAAAATCCAGGAGAGTGAATCCTTGGGGGAGCAGGATCACCTAAATCATGCAGAAACGTCTTTAAAATAATTCATATGGAAGCTTTTTGAGTTGGTGCAGTTTTCCCACTTTTCAGTCTACAAACTTTGAGAATTCTATTTATTCGACTATTGAATTATAGTCAAACCCTGTTATCGCGACACCCGGATTTCACGACACTCTGGAAGTTATGTCACTTTTTCAAAGTTCGGAACTTATGCCACATAATTTTAATGTTAAGTGGCTCCGGATTTTAAGACAGTTTTTTCGTGCTACTCCGGTTATGACGACGCTTTGAGCTGCGAGGACTGGATCAAATATTTCTTTGCAATTGAAAAATGTTCAGTGAAATAATGAACACATCTGGAAATGTTTGTTATAGAAACTTCAGACTCTGACAAGAAATTTGACCAGGCATGAATGACACCTCAAGAATGGTGGGGGGCGAGTAGATAAGTTCTGAAAGATACAAGTTTCAGACTTTGACAAGAGGGACAATAGAAAGGAATTCAAAGCAGGTGGATTACAATACTGGACCAGGAAAACAGCAAAAGCTGTAGGTGGTCACAACAAGCTTCTCCCATGAGAGAATAAGAGATAAGCTGGCTCCTCATTAGATTGAAAAGGGACACACAACTCTTAAAGTGGATAAAAGGATTAGAAAGAGTTTTTTCACCTTCAAAAGGTGAGGCTGAACCGTCAAAATGTAATCAAATTGCGGACAGAAGTGAAGAGAGTTTTGACTTGGTTTCTTTCTTGCTGGTAATTTCGTGGAAGAAGGAGTATAGGGACACAACTTTTAAAGTGGATAAAAGGATTAGAAAGGGTTTTTTCACCTTCGAAAGGTAAGGCTCAGCCATCAAAATGTAATCAAATTGCGGACAGAAGTGAAAAGAGTTTTGACTTGGTTTCTTTCTTGCTGGTAATTTCGTGGAAGAAGGAGTGTGACAAATGTTATTCAAAAATTTTTATTGGAAAGTATTGTAGAATTTAAAAAAAAAAGAAAAATAATAAGTGAAGGGTTTTTTTTTTTTGAATAATTTTTTTTATATTCACCAATAATTGAAATTTACAGTAGTTAAATCTAATTTAAAAAATAAACAGTATTAATTTCTTCATTAACTCTGATTTTATGGTTACCTAATGTTTAATTATGAATTTTTTAAACTATTCTGGTTATGACGTCGCTCCGGCTATGATGACACTTTGTTAACAGTCCCAAAGATGTCGTGATAATGAGGTTCGACTGTTTCTCTATGATTTACAGTAAAAAACAAGACATGTGTTTAAAACCTTTGAAATATTTTTTTGTTCAGTTTATACAACAGATAAGTAGACTGCAGTGGTGGAAAACCTGTACCAGATTTCAATTTCTGATACAACCTGATACACAATGGCTAAATTTGCTACTTTTGCACCTAAAATGTGATTTTTTTATCCAAAAATATTCACAACGATAAAAAACATAGCAGTTGCATTCATTTTTTGTCATTGAAAGCTAAAAAGGAGCATATTAGTAAAAGAATGGGTCAGGGTTGGCAAGTTTTTGCCGGGGGTGGAAAAAAACCAGTTTTTACCGCCCGGCAAAAATAGGTTTTTGCCAGAAACAGATTTTGTGTTTTTTCCTTTTATATAAAAGTAAAAGCATAAAAAGATTTTGATAAAATTTTAATTTAATTATTTTTATAGTTTAAAAAAAATTAAGGTTTAACTTACATTTAAAGTTATGGAGCATTTTTACTTCTAAATTTTTAAACATTAACATAAAATTTCAGTTTGTAGCATGTAAGATTAATTAACTTACAATGAAAATGTAATTAGCTTGTTTATTATAGCATTTTGTACATAATACTAAATATCTATATGAAGTATACTTAATCAAGATACAACTATAAAATAAAAGAAATAAAAGTAATTAAAAAGCAAAATACACATTTCTTTATATTGAAATATCACTTAAATCATCATAGTCTATACCATCTTCATCAAAACCTATTTGTTGTTTAAAAAGCATAGCACAGCAATAAACTAGTTTCCTGAGAGAAGCAACTGACAAATGGTTTCATATTTTTGATTGTACAAAGGAAAAATTTGAGAAATATCTCTCTATTGCAGCAGAACTTGCAGGACACATTTAAAGAGTTGCGACTAGTGTGCAGAAATCTTTAAGTACTGTACTGCATTATTTCTTTAGTGAGGAAAAGTTAATATTTTTCTATATTCAAGTAAATATTCTATTATTAATTAAATAGCTTAAAAATCTTAGTGGGATAAAAAAAAGTGATTAATAAAATATATGTATATATATAATTAGAATTCAATCTTTTTACTAATTTACTAAGCTTAAGTAAACATTCTTTGTTTTAGCATTGAGGAATTGGCTCATTCTGAAAAAATTGTTTTAGCAAACATTTAAAATCTTAAGTTTCGCAATCCCAACATTTCTTTTTTTTTTATTTTTCACCTTATAAATTAGAAGTAACGTAGAGAGACATAACTAAAATATTAAAGTGCATTATTTATATTATATTGTCACTATTTCTTGATTAACAATATAATGCTACTTTATTTGCAACTAGCCGCCTGCGGCGACCAGCTGGTTCGCCTTTCTGTGCAAGCAGCCACCTATGGGGGCGGTTTGGCTAACTTGTCATTTACCTTTTTACTTCAAGTTTGCCGCCTTTGGCGGTTGTTTAAATAAATTTGGCAGCAGTATTAATCAATCCATCTCTATCTATCATTCAAAAAACCGCTTTTTTTTATTTAAGTGGAGCAAAAAAAAAAAAGCTCAAATTCCCCGTAGTGTGCAAAAAGTAGTGTTTGACAAAGATAAAAGAAAATCTCGCTGTTTTTATTGAATTAATGCGTGCAACTACGAAATGTAACGTAATATAGATACAGTGAAAGGTCCAGCTTGGGGGGAGGATGGAAAGAGAAATAAATGCAATCCCTAAATAAAACAAAAAAAAGGAAAGAAAAAATGCAAGCGCTGCCGGAAAAAACACATGGTCATCACCTCAGAAAATGTAGAAGTAAGCTATATAGTAAAAAAAAAAGATTAACATTGCTTGCGATGATTTAAGATTCCATTGTAAATATCGAATTAAAACCCAAGTAGTGACGTCACAGGCATAAAAGATTGAAGAACACTTTTTTCGACTGATGCGTGAAAGGACATAATGTGTTCAGCATTAAAAAAATTGTAAAAAAAAAAAAACCTATTGCGTATTTTTAAGAACTTTTTTTTTTGAAGAGGGCGAAATGTTTTTACTATTACCAACTTAAATTTCAGAAATGAGGCTTTGATACTTCTCGCAGGATGATATTAGAAAAAAATAAAACCCAGGAAAACGTGCAAATTAAAGGTTTTTTCAAAAATTCATAAAAAATACAAAAATTGCTCTATCTTCAAACTTTTTTCATTCATCATATTTAAAATTAAATTTCCTACACTATAGTACAAAAATATTTGTGTGGTGCGATTGGTTCGGGGTCTGTGAGGTAAAAAGTACTAAAAAGTGCAAAAAAACACATAAAACATTAAATAACTTTTTTTCTAATTAAAATATCAAAAATCGAAGCCCGAGGTGCACATCTTCGGCAAAAACAGCACCTGTGTACCAAATTTCATCTTTCTAGGCCTTACCGTTTTCCCAGGAAACACGCCACACACACACACACAAACATTTTATTTTATTATATGTATAGATTAGGTTTTTGCAGTTTTTTCCATTTTTGCCGTTTTTTTTTCCATTTTTGCCATGGTTTTTTCCATTGTCCCGGCAAAAATACCTTTTTGCCGGCAAAACCCCAACCCTGGAATGGGTAAAGAATTCTTTATATTCGCCGAAAATTCTGTGCGGTGCTTTAAGTTTCAACCCTTTTGCATCCTGTAAATTTTCAAACATTTTGAAAAATGAGTTACTTTAACCTATTTTACTTTAAATTGGCTTATTTTATTTCTTATTTTAATAATTATTTCATGTTTTGAATAAAATTAAGATATACTTATAATTTAGTAATATATGTGCAGAAAAGTTTATAAAAACTTAAAAATTAATTTTTCGAAAAACTGCATTTAAGCAGTAATCTATCACACATACATGCATCCGTTTCTTCTAAACGTATTTTTTTAAAAAAGTAAAACACAAAATATAGTTTACTTCACACATTATCTACGGGATAGCGGATACTGTAGGTATTTAGTAAAGAAAGTTACAGGGGAAGTTTGAACTAATCAAAAGAAACACATTGACATTGAGTGAAGTTAAATAAAATGCAAATATTTGGCTCCGGCAGGTTATGTATAAACATATACAAAACAGCAATATGGGGTCCTCATCTTTTTTTTTTGTTCAGCCAATGAAACGTTACTCCTGAAAATGAGCTGATTAATGAAGTTGAAAGTAATGTTGATAAATAATCTTTAGTAGTTGTTAATTAAAATTCTGAATCACTTTCAGCTTCTTTTTTAAAGATTTTAAAATATTTAAAGGGCTAAGTACTAAAAAAGTCTTTAAAGTTAGAAGAATTTTTATTTATTTATTTATTTTTGAAGAATTTTTTTGTCACTGCAAGGGGACGTGCTAATTCAAGCACTAAAAGTAAAACTTCAGATATAGATGCAAGATGAGAAAATTTAAACAAGATCCCCCCCCATAAGAAACAAATAAAATACCTTTGTGCTTGGAAAATTACATGAATAAATTACCAACGTTTTAGTACACAAAATTGCAAATTACTACAGAAACGTTTTTCAGAGTTACAAGGAACCCCTTTTTCAATGCTAAGAAGTGTGAGCTTTTGGATGAAAAGTCATCCGAGGAAAGCATTTAAGGTCTGTAAGTTTGGTTGTTAATGTGTGAATAGGTTTTTAAATTATATTCATGACATGTTGAGGCATAAAAAACTTTTATTTCTTCTGAATAAATCTTTATTCATGCAATTCTTTAAAACTTGTTTTCAAATCTTTCTGTTTAAGAAATGTTACTTGCACTCAAAACTTTACTTTTCAAGTTAAACAGCTGATTAATTCTGAAAAAAAATTTTTTTTTTTTGCCTACCAAAGTAAAATAGAACCTCATATTTTTATACTAGCACTCTCCCTCCCCTCTTTTTTTATGTAATAATTAGAAATTGCTTATAAATATTTTTTAAGATTTTTTTTTTCTCTTTAGCTTTGAATGTCATAAATATACTGAAGGTATTTTTAAATTTAAACGCTATAGATGTTGTCTGTGTCGGCAATACTATACCTAAAAACATGATGAATGTTTGCAATAAATGCTATGAAACAACTAAATTAAGATTCTAGTTATGTATGTACAGTAAACTCCCGATTATCGGCGATCGGATTATCCGCGGCTCTTTTCACAATTTTTTTTTAACGGTCATGAAATGTTTTTTAAACTTATGATTGTGTTACTGTTTGCTTTTACATATGTAAATTTTTTATATTCAGTGTTAGTAGATACAACGTAGCAATGTTTTTAGCTATAATTGAAATGTATGGGTGAGTGTTATTCATATTTTTTAGCTATTGTATACATTAGTATCGTTTTTTACCTATTATTTGGATTACCCGTGGTTACCGTGCTGCCCTATTCCGCGGATAATCGGGAGTTTAAAGTATTATGATCAATCATACATTTACCAAAAATAGCTTTTGCACTTTTTTCAAATGACAATATTGCTACCAAATTGGGCTTTATGTACTTTTTTGCCACATATTTGTCGTATTTGCTTCAAACTGTGTAGTGATCTTGTACAAAATAAAAATTCTGTTACAAAACCATGAGTTCACCTGATACAAAACCAATCATTGGGATATAAAAACAGTGTTTTTACTGATACAAAACTACTCATTTGGATACATAATAAGCATATATGCTAATAATACAGAAATGAAATTTTTACTTTTCACCAGAGATTGGTGCATTTAAATTTGCTTAAAAGTAAGTACATTGCATTTACAAAGGTTGTTAAAGTTAAAAATACATTTAAATTTTTTATGTAAATTGCCTATAGTAAATATACAATAAGTTTAAATTTTGAGCATTTAATTTCATTTACAATTTCTCAAAAAATTTTAAAAACCCAAAAGTGTTCAATTACGGATTTGGAAAAAAAACCCCATTGGGTTCAATCCAGGCAACCCTGTCCATAAAGCCTCATAAGTTTGAAAGCATAAATTTACGGTTCATTACACAAGAAAAACTACACACACAATTCCTTTACTTATGTTTCAGGCTATGTTCTAAAGTACAAGACGAGCATCAAAGAAGAAGATGGGGGAGGACTAGGTCCCCCAGAGGAGTTGTACATGACTTGTAAAAATGCTGTAATGAATACACTGCTGTGCAACAGCTGTAATAAACTTGTATGCATATAATGTATGCTACATTGAATAAAACTTAAATAACATAGTTTGAAATTCAAGTGTGTTTTTATTTATTTTTCATTTATCAGAGTATTATTTTTTGCATATTTGGAAATGATTTCTGAGGCAAACAACCCCTGTTAGGGACAGTTAGGGGGAAAATGGCTAGTGAGGACAAATTTTGCAATTTTTGAGAAAAAAAAATATATAACACTAAGTACTGTTTTTAACACCTAATTTTTTTTTCCTTTTAACAATAACTTGAACTTGTGGCACTTATTTTAATTGATCATATATTAAACCTTTGGTAGAACCAGTTGTTTATTTTTTTTTCTTTCTTTTTAAAGGTTGTTTTTATCTACACTAGCCCCATGTCAGGGGGGGTTAGTGTGGACAAGGTGTCGGGTAGTTTAGAATGAGTAGTTTATTAATCTTTCAGTTAAAACAATTAAAAAAAACACTCATGTTGTTTACAATAGTTTGACTTTATTTTGGTTAATGAAAAAACTGGATGGAAACAGTCTGTGGGGTGGAATGGGTATAATACAGTAAAATCCCTCTAATGTGGACACTAACAGGACAATTTTTTTTGTCCTCAATAGAGGAGTGTCCCCAGGACAGGTTTGATAATACTATTTGCCTTGGAATCGGGGGGGGGGGGGATTAAAAATTTTCTGTATAAGAGGGAGTGGAGGAGTGGTTTTACTGTATTAGGCTTAATGATCTAGGCTGTGGAATTAACATTTTTTCTTATTAAAAGTTTAGTAAGTTTTTCATTTTATCGAAAGTTTTATGACATCTGAAAAGACAAGCGAGATATTTGACACATGAAACTGTAAATCATGCTATCGATAATAAAATCATCATTTGCCTACCGCCTAATATTAGTCATGCCCTGCAACCACTCGACTAAGCCAGAGCTGACTAAATAAATTGAAAACCAGTCTAATCAAACTTCTATTCCACTAAGGTTATGTACAATATCTACAGGAGATTTGGTGCTAGTTTTTAAAACAAACATCGCTACTAACCCCAACGCAGAATACTTTACGATGTTCTGCAACGTAAAATCATTTGACCAAAATTGTTCTGCAAGTACTTCAAGCATTGTACGCGAAAAAACGTGACATTTTCCACAAATTGGATGTCAAAAATCAAAATCGTTTCACATAGGAGTTTTTTTTTTAACTGGACTGTTGCTCTTTATTTCTGTGGAAATGAGATATTTCCGGAAACATCACAGCTTTCAACCAAATGACTAACTAAAGAGCACTGAATCTGGAAAATTAGTTGATCATAAAAACTATAAAATCAAAAAAAAAAAAACTTTAAAAAGGTGTCAAACCTAAATCGATTGAGATTCTCCGAAAATAGTTAATATGCTTTCTAAAACGCACAGAAAGAGCAAAGATACAAAATTTTATAAAAATTTGAACCTCGGTGGCAAACCACATTTTTTTTTTGGTTAATTTTACATGGCATGAAAAAGCAATTAAAATAATGTTACTAAATAAAGAAATTACTGAACTAATAAATAAAATGAGTCCAGTTTGGGTGGCGTATAATAAAACACTTCAAAACTTTCTAAATAATTGAATTGTTTTCTGGATGCAAAGGGATTGAAATCTCAAACAAGACACGCAATTTCCGGCGATGGACGTGTTTCAATGTTGGCATGTTTCCAAAACATACGTGCATGGTGGAAATTGCAGTGGATGAAAATCGATTGAGAAAGTCCTACAAAGTACTTATTGAATTCAACATGGCGAGCTTTCTGCCAAATTATGGTAATTTGTGAGAATTTTAGATTTTCTCCTAGTTTTAAGAAATCTGCACAATTTCTGCAAAATTCTATCTTGAGTTGGAAGATATTTGTAGAAAATCTGCTGTTTCTACAGATTTTCTATACCGTAGTCTCTGCAGATTTTCGGCACTGCAGTTTTAGCAGATTTTCGGCACCGCTGTTTCTGCATATTTTCGGCCCCGCTGTTTCTGCAGATTTTCTGCACCGCAGTTTCTGCAGTAATTTCACTGAAATTTGCAGAATTTCTGCAGAAAATTTGTCAGTTTTCCTCTCACACTTGAACAGAATTGTTCTGCAGCTCATGCATCCGTTCTGCGACGTACGTCGCAAATTTAGCAGTATTCTGCTTTGGGGGCTACTAACATTGCTAAAAAATTTAAAAAGTATGTTATTGCTCAAGTTCTAGAATCTGTAGATACTTGTGCTTATGTTGTAAAAATTATTTAATCTTTGATGAAAACTTTTTTCACCTTTCCCAATAATACAAAAATGGAGATCGAAGAAGAACAGATCATCAAAAAACTATGTCAGCCAATCCTTACAGTGAAATTAGACTATAATGTTAAATGCATTTTTACCCTTAAGGATTAATATCCTTATGAAAGAAGAATAAATAAATTCATGTTTTTACTCTGAAATTTAATTTAAAATAATAGTAACCATTTCACCCCACCCCATGGGGTGAAAAGGGTATAAAAAACAGTTTGAAACAATAGCTTTTTCACTAAACAATAAAATTATTTCAGCAATAACTATGGATATGTGAAGTGTATAGTTGAAATGTAAAAACTCGGTTATGGTTTTTTAATTGTTGGATATCAGATTTGAATAGTTAGACAATCATCTCAAAAATATCTGTTTTTTATACCCATTCAACCCCACCTGACCCTACTAATTAAGCAATGTAAACGGTGGAGTTAAAAACATAAATAAATAAATTTTAACCTAAATAGCAGATTCCTTAGCCAAAGTTAATCTTAACAAAGCTTATTTTAATTAATAATAAAAGTTTAAGATATTAATTTGTAGCTATGAATTGTCTAAAAATAAAGAAACTGTTTAAAAGGACAAACATTTGAAAGCTTTTCACTTTTATTTAGATGAAAAAAGGCTATTTAATGCAGAAGAAAAATTCTTTTCTACTTTACACTATTACAGTGGACACCGGTTAATTGAATCAGTGGTTAATTTGATCAACTGTTTTAATGAATCAAAATGGTTCACAACAAATGTGATTCATAAAAGCGGAGGCCACTGTATGAAAGAAATCAACAATATTGAAGAGGGATAGATAAGAATAGCGAACCCACCCACTAAGTTAAATTACGAGTAGCCATTGGTGCTAATGCAGCTTTCTTAGAGGGCATTTAACTTTTTACTATCACTTCCGCTTTTTAGGTTCAATTTATACATAAAAATTGCAAATATTGTCAGTGGATCTAATTATTATTATTATTTTTTAACCGAAAGCTTTTTTTATCGATTAAAATTTATTTGTGATGCTTCTTAATCCAAACTATGCAATAGTTTTGAAAAACTCTTCATATGAATTCAGGGCCCGATCCAGGTTCTAGTTTTGAAGGGGGTCATTTCCAGAAGGGAAGGGGGAGTCACAAGTATCGGGATTCATACCCTTCAGGGAATAAAAAATTCATACACTTTTCATGGCAAAAACTTTTTTTTCAAGGCAATATAATTAATTCATATTAATTCATTGTATGCAGATTTAATTTAATGCAAACACATAAATAATAGGCAATAATATATATATGTAAAGGAAAACAAAATTCCATTTTCTACACGAGATGTTTTGATAAAAGATCTACTGTGTCAAAGGTTTTCCTGAAAATGCTTGAAAAAACTGTCATAAAGAGGAGCAGATCCCACGAGGTTTAGTTTTGCAATTTCTAGAATAATCAGCGAGCTAATAATGAAAAAAAAAACCTTAGTGCTTTTAACTTTTCTGGGAAGAAACCAAAATATTTTAGTTTCTAAGTTACCAAGTTTTCACTAAGTACCTAAGTTTTGTGGCATAGGGTTTTGAAATCCCCCCCCCCCCTGGTTTCAAAATTTATTTCTAATATTAATACAGTGGTTAGATGCCAAAGGGTAGAAATCTCAAACAAGGGAAGTAAATTCCTATTTTCGCTATTAGAAATATTAACAACAAATTGAAATATTAAAATTAATCTCTACAAAAACAGCAAAGAATATTTCACAGGATATAATTCTCCTTTTTATTTATTTATGGCACTGATAGTTTGCCATATATTGATTGAAAAAAAAATCTAAATGATTACCTACGAAAAAAAACCTTTTTTTTTTCAAAGACAGAAACAACCTTTCGAAATAAAATGATAAACAAGGAATATTAGAGCCAAGTCAGATAAATAACGGGTCAACTTAATTCCCCCCCCCTCCCCCCCTTCCGAAAACTTTGTCTCATCAACTTCTATTTTCTTTTTACCCACTAGATGGCAGCATTAATAACATTTAATTTTGCAGTATAATTTTTGAGTGCCGAGCTGGAGTTAAACGTTTCAATTACAGCGGAAAGACAAACGTTTAGATCAGTATTGATTTGCGACGAAGTGTTCTGGAAAACATTTTCACGATCCTTTTTTTAAATACAGACTTTCGTCTTTCTTTTTACTTTACTGTTTGACGTCACATTTAAGTTCGGCCGGTACAGCAGTCAAACATTGGACTTAGATTTCATGCTGCTGCCATCTAGCCGCAAGCTGTACAGGTAGTTCACAAAAATTAGACTCTTAGCGCAAATAATTTCTTTTTGCGTGGGGGGGGGGGGGGGGACACTTGTAATTTATTGTTGTTTAACATTAAAAAAAGAAGGAGGAGTGAAGAAAGAACTTTTATGATATCTTCTTGAATGATTTAGGAAAAAGTGCTTAAAATGCTATAACAAGTTCTGTGAGGGCTACAGTGTTGAACAGTTGCTCATTTTAAAGGGGACTGCAAGATGCTTTATATGCAATTTGATAACTTTAAGCAAAAAAAAAAAAACTTTTTCAGATTTTATGTGGTTTTATTATTACGTCCAAATATTTTCAGAGTGGAGACCATGAACTAATCATCAACTACATCAAATAATGTAGGACACTTTCTTGCAATGTCTGCAAAAAAACTTTTATAGCTTAAAAAAAAAAATTTCAGACAATGTTTTCCTTTTTTTTTACATATAGTATAACATCCTTTAATGAATGTGTTTCCCCCCAATATAGAGTGTACAAATACACTAGCAGTACCACCCCGCATGGCAATGCCCGTGCTAAGAAGTTAAAGGAAGTCCGTTGAACAAAAAAAATTCCATGCCCCTCTGCCCCTCTTCTTATGTGAAATGATCATTTTTCTTCAACTAAAATGCATACACACCCTTTCAAAAGACAAATTAAAGTCGCTTTAAAATTATTTGCCAAAACATATAAAAATATTAACAGTAGCTTTATAACTCAAAATAAATCCTTCAACTACATAGTTCATTGCTAAACGGGCCAAGCAACCACACTACCGTAACCCTGCTCTTTAGCGAGTGAAGACGGTATTTTCCCCCCTTCAATTTAAAGTGTTTCTCCAAATAAACAATGCTGTAATAAAAACGTTAAAAATAACAATCAAAACTGAATAATAAGACAAAATCATATTATTTACTTAGATAAGTAACTACCTTCAACTTTAAGAATGAAAACAAACTTTGAAGAAATTCGGAAAACAAAACCCAATAATAAAATCGCTACAAAATCAAATTACATACCTGAACATCGAAAAAAAAAAAAAAACGCATTCAAAAATCTTTTCGCTGATCACAACAGCGTAGCATGGGCATGGTTCCTCGCAGCTATCGACACTGTAGGCCAGTGCCCTTTCAACCCCACCATCTATTAGAAATTCATAGAATTAAACTTACCCCCACCCTCTATTAAAAATTCATAGAACTAATCATTTAATTTGCATTTACAAATATTTCGGTCAATCTGATTTTAAGAAATAGCTTATAGCCTTCCTCAACAAATGAACTATTCAACACAAAAAGAATTTTTCAATTTGAACCAGTAGTTCCTGAGATTAGCACATTCAAACAAAACTCCTCAGTTTTCACATTATTAGTTAATTAACAAGAAAAATAAGACAATGATACGTATATAGGTATTTCTTCGTTACAAATCATTTTTAGCATCACTTAGGATTTTTCTTTGAAGAGTACCTTCGATATATGCCCCATTGCTGACTCGAATGTATTCCCAGTGGATTGTGAAGTCCGCATTTTCAGGTCGAGCAAACTGTGGCTACTACTAATATGCTGCATTCCAAGAATTTTATTTATAATATATATTTTTCCCATTTTCATAAAAATTTTTATTGCTTTTATTAGTCATAGTGTGATGTTGTACAGCCCATAGCCTTCTCAATGAATGGAATATTCAACACAAAAATAATTTTTCAATTTGAACTAGTAGTTTCTGAGATTGGGCGTGTTCGAACAAACTCTACAGCTTTATGTTATTAGTATAGATTGTTTAGTTGATTGATTTCCCGACTTAAAATTCTGTAATGCATTTTAATAAATACAGTATAAAAGATGTTAATTTTCTTAAAAAAATGTGAAGTTAATAAAAAAATGGTGTATATGCATTCAAAAAGGAATTAAACTCTTTTACAAAAATTATACTCAACTCCTGAGAGAAAATGAAGAAAATGGTACACTGTTTTAATATATAACAAGTTAAAAAAATTTAAAATCTCACAAAAAAAATCCTATTTTTGAGCCCAATAATTGGGAAGATTTGAATAAGAAATTCAGGTGACAGAAAAAAGCCTTTTTTTATAATACTGCAATTCATGATCCCCCCCCCCCCCCCACAAAAGAGAACAAAATACTACCACTGCGGCAATTTTTGTGGCTTTAATGAGAATTTTTTTTAAATTGGTGTCCTTTCTTTTGACCACTATGCCAAAGATGATTAAAATAAATTTAATTTAATTAATTTATTTTTTATAAATACAGTGAAACTTCTGTTATGAAACAACCACCCATATATAGTGACCACCTTCATTAATGACCACTTTTCTGGGACACTGATTTTTCCCCCATACATACCTAATGTTAAAATACCTCTGAGAAAGAGGTATTTTAACAATCTTCTTTGTGTAGCTTCACTATTTTGGCGGTGCAAGTCCACAAAATGTGCAGCAGTTGGCAACCCTGTTAATATTTAGGGTTTGCAATTTTTGAATAAAAAAAGTCAAGATTTTTTAAAAATTTAAATCAGATTTTTTTAAATTTTCAAAAATATGTTGATATTAATAACTTTACATTTATAAACATAAGATATTTCATACAATAGATGAATCTATTCAGCTTACTTTTAAAATTAAGATAAGTTCTTAACTATTTAATAATATTTTAAGATTTACAAATATGTTTTAAAGCTTAGACAAGATGTGTAACTTTGTTTTTTGCTTTGCTTAATGATAAGGTTTCCATCATCATTTAAGTTTTTAGTGTAAAATAATATGTTGAACAATTTTTTCTTAACTATATTAGTCATGGTGTATAAGAAAAACTGCAAATTTTTATTTTGTTAAACTGCAACTTTGGAGTAAAAGCAATATTGCAAGAGTGAAAATCTGCTACACACAGAAAGAGGGATCTATGTAGCTTTTCCTGTTGAAGTTAAGGTAGTATAATGCAGTGTTGTAGTTAAATTCAGAAAATGCAAAATTAATTCATAAAAATAAAACCAAGTGATTTTTATTAATGATTTTGTTTAAAAATGACTTGATTTAAATCATGATTTTAATCAACAAACCCTAGTTATATCCAGTGAAGAAAATGGGGGGGGGGCATTTAACCCCCTCCTCAGCACCCTTGAATTTAACAACATTGCTCATAATATTATAGTTCATACTTTATATTCAGGTAAGAACTGTTATAAGCCCCTCCCTCATCCCCATAACCCTAAAGATCAGTTCTGACTGTGATAGTAATGAGCTTAAAGGTACATGGACACCTTAGCTTACCTATCAGGGTTATCATAGATCAGACATCATAATTTACCTATTTGGGTGATATCAGTTTCTTCCGCAAATAAGTAAATTTTCGCTCAGAAAAATTTAAAAATTTGAAATTACTAGCATAAAATAGTGTACTCAGAATTTTTAATAGGGGAGAGTGGGGCAACTTGGGACAAGGCCCACCTTGGGACACCATAAATTTCAGCTTTAATTTTTTAAACAGAAATTAGTTTTCTTAGGACATAATACATGACAGCAGGATCTAGTGTACTTAATTTCTCACATTAACAGATAAACACTAACCTAATTTTCTCTTTCAGAGGTTCAGAGTTACATTAATGAATGGTTTCATTATTGAAATTTTTCAGTAGGAAATGAAGTAATTTAAATCAGAGCATGTGGATAGTAAAACATGTCATTTCACAAAACAGAGTTGGAAAAAAAAAATCATGATTTTTTTTTTTAGTCAAATAAATCAGATTTTTTTTAAATTTAAATCAGATTAATTTGATTTTTTTTTCTATTATATTTACATATATTTTGGAAAATGTGTGTGAGTGGAACAGTCTGTTAAAATAAATAAACTTTAATAATCAAATAATTGTTATTTTTTCTTTGTTTTTAACTATATTAGACATTGTAGTTTTAAAAATTCCATATGTGCCGGCTAATTTTCTCTGCTTTCTCCATTTCCAATTATAATTTTTATTGGCTTTCTCCATTAATATAATATTTCATACTTTTTATTAATCTCAAGTTCAACTAACTTTCTTTTTCAAGTCTTTTTTGAACAACTTATAGCACAAAGAGCAATAAGTGCAACTTTCTCAGTTCATAAAGGCAAAATTAAAATGTCCTTATCTCTTAATCCCTTGCACCAGAAACATGTAACTTTACTCATTAGCAGGCCCAGATCTGCGTACCCGCAGTGCGAGGGGCCTGCGTCCTTAAAGGGGCTAACTATCCCTAGAAATTGAAGAAAAAATTGAAAAAAACTAGCTTATTCACTTTACAAATAGACAATGCTGGCCACTAGGGAGGCGTCCTACATATTTTGTTGCAGGGGGGCTCAAAATGTATAGATCCGGGCCTGCTCGTATTAGCACAATTCCTGCATTGCCACAACATATTGCAACTAAAAGAAAAGACTTTGAACTTTTCCACTGACAACCTATTTTTATTGAACAGAGTACAAAAAGCTATCTCAAATAGAACAACAAATGAAAAACAAGTTTGGAGAATAAAGAGCAGTATAAGCTTTATGCTGCTGTTTAGTTAGTAAAATGCTAGTCTGTCATCAAAGCATTAAAAACATTTTTGGAAAGCTATCAAAAAAAGAAATAATAATAACAATAATAAATAAATAATTAATAAAATAATTTGCTGAAGAAAGTTTTAAAAAATAAACCAAGTGGTCAACTTACAAAGTGTTTTTTTACAATACTCCAAACCAAATTTGGTGCACATTAGTGGTCAAGATAGACAGGTGGTCACTGGTCAAGATAGAAAGGTGGTCAAGATAGACAGGTGATCAAGTTACAGAGGTTTTCCTTCATTATATAAGATAGGACTAATTCCGTTCCTGACAAAAGCGGTCAACATAGACAGGTGGTCAACTTACAAGGGTGGTCAACTTTACAGGTTTTACTGTATTTTTAATCATTGTTTCACTTTCAATAATGTTAAACAATGAAAGTGAATTAAATAGAAAGAATAAGGGTGAATTACTCCAAGAATGAATACATGGTGCAAGAAATTACAAAAAATAAAAAAAAATCATTACCGCCCTTTATAAGTTGACCACCAAAGTACTGCACCGCGAGTGGTCAACTTACACAGGTTTCACTGTATATAGAATATTCTACTCAAATAGATAGAATCTCAATGTACACAAAATATTCCATTTAAATTTAAATATTAATTTCTAATTTAGACCTAAAGGCATTCTATTTTCTTTTTTTGTTATTGGATAGGAAAAGGAAGTTTTAAAGAACAAATTAAATATTTAATGAGAACTTTTTATCAAAAGGAAAAAATTACAATGCATACAACATTTTTTAAGAAAATGAATTCTGAAGATTTAATTGTTTGTATAAAAATATTAGTTATGATGCTTTGTCCACTCCTAAATTGTTACGAAGGCTAGAATGAACAAAATCAAAAAATGAAAACTCTTTCCATTCCAGCAGATGAAGTTACGGCTGTTTTTTTTTTCTTCTAAAAATCATTATCTAAAAATGTGTATCAAGGTGCCCCGCCTTCCCTTATCTATCCTAATGTGTGGGTTTTTTTCCCATTTACATTTTTTAATGTTTAGTATTCCACATGAAAAACACTTAACTTTGATAATGCAGGAAGATTTTCAAATTTTACTGAGAAATGCTACTTTTTTCATTAAAACTGCTAAATTTAAGTGTCCATATAATTTGCGAACATATGAACACAAACGAACATATTCTGAAAATGTGAATTTTGACAAAGTATTCAAGTTATAACGAGAGCAGTAAAATATTCCCAAGAGTAATTATTTCAAGAGGAAAAGTGACTGACATTTTTCTGAAATATCCTTAAAGTTTAAGTCAAATTGAACGAAAAATAAGTTATTGCGTGAAAGTTAAAATCATGGTTCACTTCTACATTTTACGGAAAGAGAAAAAGAAACATTATTCCTTGACTGGTTTGTTAGCCGAAGAAATTGCTACGAACATCATAATTTTATGAACATCATATTTTTATTTACTTGTACAGCTACCCACTAGATGGCAGCATGAACGAGTTAGGCAATCCTATTTTCGACCTTTGTCGAGAGCGAACGTTACACGACTAATAAATACGACAAGAATTAATAAACGTTTACAAAATACTTTTGGCTGAAAAAAAACATATGTGATAAAAAATATAATGAAAAAATTATCATGTTGATATGATTAAAGGATGGACAGGAATGTTTATGAATTACAACGAACGAGTATAAGTCAAAAACGCGATCACACAGAACACTATAAGGAATATTTATATTGATATAAATTTCACTTCTTACCTTTATATATTTTTCATCGCAAGTACAAGCACCAGCAGTCGTAAGCCATATTATCACTTAATATGTCTAGAAGCTATGTAGTCATCCATCGATGAAGCAGCCGCGTCACATGGTTGGCATCAAAATGGACGAAGTATCATCATCCGGTTCGGATTTTTCAAATGAAGAAAGCGAAAAGTATCAGGGATATGATAGTACAAGAGCTGAACGCTGACATAGTTCATCTGCAGCAATAATGATGTATAATACGAGTTAATGAATAATCACTTCGACATGTTTATCACTAATCAAGCACGCCGTGCTTGCGCGCGCCACGAACGGGAGATCTTGCAACGACTTCTACATCTACATCGGTCTGCCATGACGTCACAGGAAACACGAGCTATGTATGTGATGTCACCAGAAAAGGCGGGGGCTTAAAAACGTCACTGAAGAGGGAGAAATGCATGCTTCTTTTCCACGAGAGAGGGTGCTTCGATGGGGCAGACCGGACTGTATCATTGAAATTTTTTATATTCTCTTTTGAGACCTCGGGTTCTCTTAGCAAGAGGCAGTTTCGTGATTGGCGATTCCAGCGGTCCAAGACGCCCTCTTCTGGCGTCTCGATTAACCAAAATAGCCCTTTAACCGCTGTTCCTCTGAATAGCAATCGCATGTTAATCGAAGTCATTTGTTTTCGTATTTCTTAATCTCAAAAAAAGATTTTGGCGAAATTAACGAATTGTTTGTGTCTTAGATGGAATAAAGTTTCAATTAAAATAGCTCGGTTGTGGATTTTACGCTTGGTGATTTGTCTAGAGCCGTCTGTATAATGTGCTTGTTTACATTTGCACAGTGTTAAGTGATGGACATTTACTTCGCTAGTTATGCCTCATTTATGTGAAATGTCATCTTTGTTTCGGTCGCTATTATTGTGAAACATATTCCTGAATATAATGTTTAGTTTTGCTAATCGATATGTTGTGAAATAGCTTTTGTTATTGTGATGTTGTTACTGAATCGTGCGTATCTTGAGTTTCATATGTTTTGGAGTGAAGATGATGCATTTTGAGCTTGAGAATTTTATTCAAGTGATTTGTTCCTGTCAACTCTATATGAATGATATGGATTTATACTTCGTTTTAACTAGTTGGATCGTTGCACAGTCAGAAGTGTTTTATAAATTTGTTCTGCCTTGCAAACGATCTTACTGGCATGTTGACATTTTAAATGCTGAATTTCCATGAGAGAATGAAGCTACAATTACTGAAAATTCGTATACATAACTTCAAAACAGTTTCAGAAGAAAAATATTTCAATGAATGTTTCAGCAGAAAAGTATTACCTTTCGAAAGGTAAACACATCTGATAAAGGCTTGTGTTGTAAATTAAATCTGATTAAAGTGCTTCGCTGCAAATATTGATGTTGTAAAGGCCTATTCAAGAATAAAGCTCCTTAAGAATTTGCTACAAGAAAATTTTAATTAGTGTGTGACATAAACCCAAAATTACATTGTTCTGAAATCTGTAAGAAATGAGTAAAATATTAAAAATTCTGAAGTTATAAATAGACTCCTCAGCCCCATCTTTTGATGAATATCCATCTTTTTTTGTTGTTTTCCTCTACCTTGATCTTTTAATTTTAATACTCTAAACTTGACGAATTTTGTTCGGAATTAAAGTGTTTGGCCCTGTTTCTCGACAACCTCTCTATACTGAAATTTAAATTTTCTTGGCATTTACAGCATTAATTCAGTGTTGTCCATTTTACAAAAACCTCTACCTCAAATTTAGTTTGCTGCTTTTTGAATTCAATCCCCAGCAATCTTTATCAACGGTAAAACTTAGTGATAGAAAACATTTCCACCTGGTATTAAAAATCATATAATTCTCCAAGTTTTGTGAAACATGTAGCTCAAGGAAAACTATATGTACAAAGATCGTGTTTTCCATCAATTTCATCCACTCGGAGACTGGGGGAAAGAGGGCATTTTTGAGGAGTGAAAATGAATCTAGAGTCTTACTTTCAAGTCCACCGGTAACAGTTTTTTTTTTTTTTTTTGTTCTATTTCTTCAAATGTTTAAATTGCTTTGATTATTGAAAAAGTAAAAAATATCGACATTTTTGAATGAAAATCATTGAAAGATAATTTTTATCCTTGAATGATGCATGAACTTGCTGTCGATACTATCTCTTAAATTTAAAACGTGTAATCAAAGCATCATACTATAGAATATTGAACGATATCAATAAAAAAGAATGTCAACCCTTCGACTTGCTTATTTTCATAACTTTTATCAAAACTCTCTCGAATTTTCTTCTGTCACATGGAATCTCAATATGTAATGGTTGTTAATTATAATAAATTTAGCATTTTTTGTTGAAAATGCTAAATGTTGTAAATGTTTAAGAGTTATTTTTAAAATGTTCAACTCGATCTCCCTACCTTAATTATTAAATGCTGTTAAAAGTAATGTTTTTGGATGCAGCACAAATTCATTAGGTTTTTATTTATTGCTTGTAAAAATCAATCATTTTTTCATTGCCAGGCACAATATGCTGTCCAGCAACAGTACCAGGCTTTAAGAAACACTCGTTCGGTGACAGTAAAAAGCATACCATTACATGATTAATGATTTTACTTTAAAGTGCACATGTCGGAAATGCATAGCATTAGTCGGTTATTAAATTTACATTGATTCTATAACTCGGCATACATTATACCCTTTAAAATTATGATAGTTGTTGCAAATACTAAGGCATTTTCCTTATCTTGGCTCTCAACATAAATGCTGGATTGGATTCATGGCGATAGCGATTGAAGAAAAATAGTCAAAACTTCATTCTTATATTAAATAGAAAAAATTTTGTTCCATGAAGTATCTAATCAATTACTCGACAAAATGATTCAGTTAAAAGCAGCTGTTAGTATCTAGTAATCATATTGCTGTTGGAAGAGATGAATTGAATACCAAATATTCGATAAAAATTTGAACAGAATATCTAATGTCGAGTTATTTTTTTAAAATCTGTATGTTATTTTTTTTAATACCAATTTAAAATAGTTTATCTATTTTGTGTCTAATGTGAAATTTCAATCTAGTTCCATTTAAAATCCTAATAGCATAATCATTAATAAAAAATAAATAAAGAAAATCATTCCAAAAGCAAATTAATATAACTCCTGATTAAGGAACTAAGTTAGGTTCATCAAAATTCTGCTAAGAAAGTATTTTCTTTCCAGTACATGGATTCATCTGATAATCATGATCTAACTAGGTCAGTGGTCGGAAATAGCGGCGCTACTCTGTCATAGCTACAGTCGGACACCGATTTAACGAAATCATCGGGATTGAAACTTTTATACGTTAAATTGGGGTTATTCGTAATATCTGGGTGATAAAAAAATTTAAAAAATAATACACTCAATCTGTCACAAAGTTACTAGAGCCAAACTCAATTTTCTTTTGAAATTGAAAAAAAAAAATCAATTCATCAAAATTTAAATTTTTAAATCTATTCTGATTCAAATACTTTTATTATTTTATAACTAGTGGTACCGCAGGCTTTGCCCGTAATAGAAAAATTAAAAGGTCTTTTGGTTCGCCAGTGTATTTACAATGTTATCAATATGTGGTGAATTTTCTCGCCAGTTGGCTTGTGCCCATGTTACGGTTCTACGTTATGATAACTTCGTAATTTGCTCATCCATCTTATGATAGTTGTGTTCATAAAATTGGAATAGAAAAAGAACCACGTCGAATTTACGAAAAATCGCTTCGAGGTGCACAAACCCATACTACAACCTAACTTTATGCCGAATTTCATGAAAATCGACCAAACGGTCTAGGCGCTATGCTCGTTACAGAGAGATTTTAAGATTTATTATTAGTCAAGAAGACAGGCAGCGGCTCTTCCTACCCGCCTACTTCCTCTAGATATGTCTGTGGGCATTAACTGAAACATAAAACGAGAAATATGAATACAGTCAACTCTAGACAACTTGAAGTCCTAGCAACCAGCTAAAACCTTTGAGTTATGGGAAGTTCCCATAGCCTTGTCAAGGGTTTGAGGCCTATTGTAAACTTCAAGATGAAGGAATATTAGACTTATGAGGTTTCAAGTTATCTCAAGTTAACTGTAAAATTTTCTTTTCTCTATAAAATCTTCTTTTCCCGAAAAATAAAATTATATTGGCATTTACACTTTACAAACCTGACTCCCCCCCCCCCCCAGTTTTAGCTTTGATATTTTAATATTTCTTCTTGGAAAAAATAAAACTGGTTTTTGCCAACCGTAGTTCAAACTGAAATAAGTTAGTGAATGTATGAGAAATACTTTATTTGAGTTACATTTTATGTACACTTAAAAAGTGACAGCACAACATTTAAACATAATAAAATTGTAGCAGATATATCAATATGTAGATCAACTCACTATCAGTGCCACTCGGTAAACTAAAAAAATAGATTACCTCTATTAAGAACAAGGCTTGCAAACTTGTTAAACGGTGATTCTTCTAGAAGAAAGCTTGTTTTGACAATGATTGATTTGATTAGCCAGGATTAATTTCATTTTTAATCACTTTTTAAGTAGATTTACCCACAGAAAAATTCCAACAATTGTGACATGGACTGTACTAAGAAATATATTTTCACAGGTTTCAAAAAATGGGATGTTTTGTTTCCAGTTTTCAGGTTCTTCCAGCCAATAAATCCTAAATCAAATTCTCTCTGAAGCAATAGCAAAGAACATTTTCTAATTTCTACTCCAATTTTATCCATAGCACTGTGATGCCGAAATAATTGATTAGCAAGTTACCAATATGACAGATAATTTTGTTTATTAAATCTGCCAATATTGATAAACCAGCTAGTTTTGAAAGGAACAAGCGTGATACTTGAATTAAATCTTCTGCAAAAATGACAAGAACAGGGTCAACGAAATGCTTTTTGTCCACATAGTTCTGCATTTGCTTGCCAATGCACCAGGGTCCTTTAACTTGAATACAATAACTATAAACTTTCTTGTTGTTACATCACTCTCCGAGGGTTCCCTCTTTCTATCACTGAAGTGATTTCCCGATGTATGGGGCCCACGGATCTTGTTGTTACAGTGGCCGCAGCTTATATGAATCAACTTTCTTCTAAACAGCTTCAATAAAGCTGAATTTTGTTATTTTTGACAATTTGATATTATCAATGAAGTTTATTCAATTAACCGGTATACACTGTATTAGCCTTACTTTAGTCATCTTTTGAATCACAGAAAAAAACCACAACATGAAAATTTTACTATGATTAAAATATAAAGTATGTAATAATAAATATACTCTTTTGAGCTCATTTGCAACTTATAGATATCAAAAGTCTCCAACTAAGAGTACTTTTAAACCCTACAAATCTATGTACACTGAAATCTCCCTACCACAAACTTCAAGGAGCCTCACATTTTGTACATTGCACTGGGAATTTTGTTGCAATGGAATTTAAGCAATGCATTGAAACTCAGACCAGGAATCAATTTTTTTTTACGTTGAAACGAATATTTCATTGAAAGTTCGTCACAACGGGATTTCATTCCCTGTATTCTTTTCAATCAAACCACTTGAGACTTTTGTAAAAAGTTTTCAATACATCACAAACTGAATACAAGGATGTAGCAAAGGAGTAGAGAACATACCCCTCCCCAAAACTCAGAAATTCCCCCTTTTTTTTTGACTAAAAACAAACCATCTATCTTTCTGTGTTTGTTTATCCAACTAAACATGCATATATGTATGGAAGTTTTTTAGAATTCAATTTTTATATCTCAAGACCATTTTTAAAACATTATTATTTCTCATAAGATATTTGGACATTGGATAATTTTTAACGTTCGATATATAAGGGGAGAGAAAATTTATCTATCATGTGTAGTATTTTCAAAGTTTTTGTTTTTACCTATGCATTATCAAATGCTAAAATTAGTCTGAGACTGTTAGATGTTTCCACTTTAGTTTTACATTACAAATACCACTCATTGAGTATAAACAAAGCCACTATCGCAATGTGTACTTCTGATAAAATTTTTAAAGAAAGTGCATGGAAATGAAGAGAAATTAACTTGAAATAAGTAAAAATGAGCAGTGAACAAAAGCGTATTGCAGTATCATTTGATTTTCAAAACATTCCGCTGTAACGAATCTCTTCTGCCAGAAAATGTTTAAAATAATAAAAGCACAGGGGGTACAATTATCTTTTTGCAATTAAGAGATAAAAAACACTCGAAACATATAATGCGGAGTCAAACGCTATGTCAGTAACATTATAAATTCACACCGATAACGTAAACATAACTAGGAAGCTATGTTAGTACTACTTGACATTAATGACAGTTGTACAGATATTATACTACAACACTGGACGAAACTAAACATAATACCCCCCTAACACTGAAATATATAAAAATACTGCACAAATAAGAGATTATTATGTAAAAAGAAATGCGAAATAGGCTAGAGCTCGCAACAAATGGGAAAATCAACAAAACTTGCTTGTAAAATGCGATTACGGCCACGGTTAGTTACAGGTTTCGGTCCGACATTGATCATCCGGGCAACGCCCACTTTTTCTCGTTGGAATCGCCAATTTTCTACTGTCTACCTCAAAAGTTAAAACCAGTACTGCGGATGCGGACAGGGCCCGATTATGATATCAATGGGCCCTGGTGTGACCACCTAGGGGGGGGGGGGGTTATGGCGCAAACTGCGCTATTAAAATTTTTAGGGGGGTTGTTTCGACGAGTATATTTCTCATTTCTGCGCGGAGGGTGTCTTCGCGATATTTGGGGGAGGGGGTGCGCCCTTGCTCTCAAGGGGGCATCCCTGAGGGGGGGGGCAAGACCAAACTTTTTTTGGGGCATCTGTATTGAAGCTTCGCAGTTTTAGTTAATGATAAAACAATTTTAACCGTTGACTAAAGCAATTTCTGCCATTTGGAGAGCCCTGGGCCACAGCCTGGTCGGCCTATTCAGTAATCAGGCCCTGGCTGCGGAGTCGTAGTTGGATTAATTTTGTGGTAAAGGAGTCGGATGTCGAAGACTTGAAAATTCCAACAAGATTCGGAGTCGGTCCTTTTCCCTCGGATCCAAATCTGCCATGACTGCGATGACAGGCTTGGAATCGAACTGATTTTGGGCGAAGATGTTGGAGTCAGTAGCGTATCTATGGGGCCTGGCGCCCGTGGCGAATTTAAGTAATTGCGCCCCCCTCCAGTGTCGCTCCGATGGGAAGTCACCGGAGGTCAACATGACCTCCCCCCATTTTTGGGGACATTTTGACTAATTGATTCGACAAATTAGAAGACAGTATTGCAACTTCTATGTTCTTTTTCACATAAATTCAATAAAACCAATGATATATGCAATTCATTAAAAAATATAAATAATGTACCTTCTTGAACTGAATGAGAATAAATATTTTTCAGTTCCGTTTATAGCAATATATTTATTATTTTTTGAAAATACAGTAGACCTACGTTTTACGCGGGGGTTACGTTCCACGAAAAGGCCGCGTAAATTGAGACCTAATAGTAGTGTTAAAATAGGGGTTTGGTTCCGCAGATGACAAAATACTTCATTCTAGTGATGACTAATTGTATAATAAGTTTAATATGTACTTTATATCGACTTTTTTGCACAACATGCATAAAGAAAACATAAATTAATTTCGCGTTCTGTTTATAATGAGGAGCTGGCTAAGAAAGTCTTTTGGCAGTCATTAAACATTTTTCTCTGTAATACTTTGCAGAGCATTAACGCATCCATGATCACTTGCGTCATTTCCATGATAGAATCTTCCTTCACTAACAAATCAGAAAAATCGTTTCTATTGTCCGGGAATGGCTCAAAATTTTCAATGTGAACGTTTTTGGTTGTGCGTCACCGACGTCGGTATCCTTGTTGGTTTTGTCCTCCTTTGTCAGCTCTTCTTCCAGTGAGTTCTGAACTGCGGGAGTTTAATAACTTTACCTCTAGAAGAGCTCTGGAATCAATCACACAAAATGTCTCCAGTGGCCCAAGCTCGATTAACCAAAATGCAGCACACCAAAATGCAGTTGATTACGCGTAATCTGCAACCTTTAGGAGTTTGGAAGTTTGAGTTTTTAAAAAGAGGAAAATTTTATCTGTTTGCATTGCCACGCCCGCGTAAAACCGAAGCTCATCCGCATAAAATAAAATAAAGGTGTCAAATCTTAAACCGCATATAATTGAAACCGCGTTAAATAAACCCGCGTAAAACGAGGGTCTACTGTAGCTTTAACTGTAAATCGATTTGTTTCAAAACACTAGGAGAATATACAATATAAACAATTTACACATTTACTAAAAGAAAGAAAGATTTTTTTTTTAAATAAAAATCAAAACATTAAAAAATTTCTGTTATAATTAGGAATGCAAAGCAAATACAAAAAGTATGGCTAATCTGAAATTCGCTTAGAAACACGACCATTTACATACAGGCAAAATAAAAGTATTATACATCCTCTAATAAAGGCTTCCTAATATTTTGTTCAAATAAGACTCTTTTATGCTTATATTATTTATTATAATGAGAATAAATGTTTAGAGCAAAAGAAAAATTATAAACTTCAAACTATACACGACAAACTGTAACCGTCTCCCCGAAAAAAAAAAAAAAGAATAATCCAGTACAGAACACCCTCCACCAATTGCTCCCTGGTGTATAAATTGCGTATTGAAGTCTTTAGCTAACTCGATGAATCAGAATGAAATTTCACGCCACGGGTAAAATCCAGAACCCCCCCCCCCCCTTTTTTTTTGAGAATTCAGGATTATATCATTTCCCTCCCTAACTCTTTTTCTAGCAAGTTTTTTTTTTTTTTTTTTTTTTTTTTTTTTTTTTTTTTAACATTTTTCTACTTATGTGATAACTTTAAATTTTTTTTCCTTCTAAATCAGTCGAAATTAGGTTCTGAAAACCTATTATCTACACACTTCACGTTTCTAATACGTAATTTGGAAAAGTCAAAAGAATCCGAAAGAAGTGATCAGTTAACTTATGAATGCCATGGTAGCATATGAACAAAAGTTTAAATTACTGCTGAAAATAGTAATTTATTCAATAATACTAAGTTTTACTGATAGAATAAAAGATTTGAATCAAGGCCGTCGCTTCGAATTTTTTCAGCTGGAACAAAATGAATATATGAGGCAGTGAGAAGCAAAGGGATATAAGAGACAAAATTTAAAATGTGGAGATAGCCAATAGAAATGAATCTGAACCTCTTGTCTGACTTTAGGCAAGAGATAGTACTAGTAGCCTAGGTAGATTCTGTTATACAGCATGATCTAGAAAAAAAAAATCGATGATAGTCTACGTTGGACCTTATCTTTAAACGCGCTTTACTCAAAACTTGAAAAAGTCCATATCCCTTTGCTTCTCTCTCTCTCTGCCTCATATATACTCAATTACATACCAAAAACTGCAAAAACCAAGCCCACTTGCATGTAAATGCATTAATTTCCCAACGCCATGGGGGGCATTTGCTCCCCAGGCCCTAGGCTCCTTTAAATGACAGACCTGAATTGAATGTGCCCAAGGAAAACATTGAATTAAAATCATATAAATTTTTGTTAAACTCTTACTGAAGTTTTTAAATAAAATGTATTGACTTTAATTACAGAAGAGAAAGCCGCACAAGAACTCTAGTTACTATTTTTAAACTAATTGTTTAAGGTTACAACGATGTTTTCTTCATTGAAAGTGATTGGTCCAAAAAACACTCAGAATAAATTAACTTTTTCTTGTGCTAGTCAGCGCGTGAAAATATTGCAATATTTATAAAGGCTGATCGGAAAATGTGCAGCCAAAGGGTTTAGAGGGGACGATAACAAGCACGATCATATAAGAACATATCGCAAACACAATGCTGAATCGCAGACGAAAAGACTAAGATTCAAAACAAGTTACAAGTAACGGTAAATTATTGCAAAAGGGGTCATTCCACGGAAGCACGGCTATCTTGCCCCGCACGTGACACCTAATATATTTAATCTATAATTTAAAAAGTTAATGAACAAAATATTTTGCATAAAAAGGGACACATATGCTTGCGATTTCTTAAAATTCCAGCGGGTGCGGTCTTTGTACCAACATGAAGGATCGAATGCAGGGGCGGCCTGACTCCCCCAAAAGGGCACCAACCTTGACTCCCAAACGGCGCACAGTGGAGTATTTGACTGAAAATCCTGGCCAAAACTAGTTTGAAATTTTCACTCTTCTGAAGGCGACACCCTTGTGTGCGTTTGTGCGCTGTACGGCGAAGCTATCCCACTTATAGACACAAAACTTAGTATACAAGTTGTCTGAAATGTCTGATGTTACAATTTGAAACTCGATTTTTAAAATTTGAATTAGAAAATGAAATATTTAATATTTTATCCACGGTTTAGACTTTTGCATGTTTACGACCGTAAAAACGATCCTAGTAAACGTAGAAAAAAACCCAATGCATCACTAGATAGGAAAAATAATTTTCTTCAAGATTATGGTTTGTTTGATGTTCTAACGTAATTAACCGAATTTCTAAGAATTTACAAAGGGAGGTCACTTTTTCGACTTTTTTCAATTATTCAATCAATGTAAACTAAAATTCTTGCATCCAATATTCTAATAATGTTATGGCTCTGAAACTTTTTAAGGAAATAGTATAAACATCTTACCTTCATTTACAGCGAAAACGGTGAAGTTATGTTCTTTCACTGATTTATAATGAATTTTTTTTCAATGAGTTGAAATAAAAATTTTCAATAATTTTCGCTCGATCCGAAATCTATGCCACTGTTGGCTCTTTGTCAAAATGCTTAGACAAGTGATAAGTAAACATGTTCGATGCGAATGGCTGTTTTCCTTTGAAGATATGTAATTAAATGCACTGTTCGGGGGGAGAAAAAAAGCAAAAAGCGGTTAAAAAATCCTAGTATTCTGTACAAAACACTAATTTGAAACCGAAAAAATAATCAATTTTATTCTTTTCGTTTGGTTTCAATCATTAAAACCCTGAGTTAATCATGCACAAAAAGAATTAAAGACAAGGGTTTCGGGGTTACAAAGAACCTTTTTTCCATTAAAAAATAAATAAATAAATAAATGAACTAGGATATTATAACTGTAAAAACACTCGAAAATGGATATTCAAAAGCTCTTTGTTTTTGAATTGTATATATTGTACTCGTACCTTGGGTCGATTCTTAGTTTGACATCGCGTGATGTGTCCGCTAAAAATTGTACGAACAAACTTGGAACTTAAATTTTATATAACTTTAATTTCACAATGAGTAGGTAAAATGTCTTAAATATGGATAGCTCGCTAGCGTAGGAACGTTAGGAGACAATTACAATTGTCTCCTAACGCTAGCAAGTGGGAGGGGGGGTATTTTCCCCCTTTTGCTACGTATAAGGGGGAAAAGACCCAATTCCCCGGCACATTATTTGCAGCAATGATCTGGAAAAATATAAATATTTATTTATTTCATCTAAAATCTCAATTTTAAGGAAGAGCAAATTTTCTTCGCAAGATCACAAAATAATTTAATTTATTAACTCATTAACGTACATGAGAAAATTAACATAACTGAACGCAAACACATGTTTTAGGGGTGCAATGAATCTCTTTAGCGATGCATAAAGGTAAGCGTTTCGAAATTAATTGGAGGATTCTCATTCCATAACTTACATCTTTACACATTGATGAAGCGGTTTCTCGTAACCATGAAACTCGTGTCTGAAATTTTATTGTTGTTTGTGCGCTCAAATATGTCGATCGTTTCATTCAGTAGTACTTATGATAACTTTTTTACAAATTTATTAAATCTTTGTTGGTAAATTCAGTTTAAAATCATGACTTGTCACAAAAAGATTGGATTATGCACTTAAAAAAAAAAATCATTAAAAAAAAGGGCAGTTGTAGGCGGGAGATTTTTTTGCTGAAGTTAGCACTAGAGACTTTGCCAAATACGATGCAACTTTCAAAACAGCCCGACCGAGCCCGACACCCATTTAAAAAGCTTTCTCTACTTATAAATTAAGGTGAAAAGCCTTCAAAAACCTCATGTACCAAGTTTTCTTTATTTTTTTTCACAAAAAGAAAATAAAAATATTTACTTTGATTTATAATTAGCACTAAGCCCTGACATTTCTTTATACCGTAAAATTGGTTTGGTTCAATTCCATTCATTTAGAAAGCCACAAAAAAATCTACATTGAAACGTAATAATTAAGCTGAAACGTAACAAAAAAGCGAAAATTATTATAGAAATCTCATCTTTCAACGAGGCTATGAGCAATTGTATGTGACTCAAGTTTCCAAAACAGGTGCCGATCGATGCACCAGTTAGTCAACTATCATGGAATAAATTTTCATAAAAATCGGGTAAATTTTTAATTTTGGACTTTTGTCCAGGATTTTCAGTCAAATACTCCACTGTGCGGCGCACAAGTTCGAGAGCACAAAAGTAAAGAAAAACACAGGGCGCACTGATCCGGTGGGCCAGTCCGCCCCTGGTAGCACACATTTCTCAGATGCACCGCTCAATGCATATAAATTTATGGCATATCTCGCAGCTTAACTTTATGAGTCTCTTGCGTTCGTCGTTTTGGGCATTGATTCATTGTAATTTTTTTTGTTTAGTTGAGATTAGTGTTGGAATAGAAGTAGTGTATCTGATAGATATGCGTGACTGTTTAAGCAAGTTCTTGTGACATTCCATCTTGCATGTTTTCATAAGAAGTTTTTTTTTTTTTTTTTTTTTTTTTTTTTTTTTTTTTTTTTTTTTTACAGTGGAGCACCGCACCATTCAAACCCAACTCAAGACGTCTAGGAGCCGTTCTTAAAAGACGTTTGACATTCGCGTATCTCGCAGATTCAAAACAGCAGATGTGCAGACTGCTACTGACGCAAAAAATAAAAATAAATGTATAAGTAAATAAAATAAAAATAAATAAATAAATAAAAATAAATAAATAAATAAAAATAAAAATAAATAAATAAAATATAAATACATAGAAATAAATAAATCGAATGATAAATAAAAGGAGGTCAAGAGAGAAGGTAGAATAGCTGAAGACAGACGCTCGTAGCGCTATGTGTCGTAAAGCTATTAAACGAAATTGCCTCTTAATGTATCTGTCAGATACGCGCGCCAGCTAAAACGTCAAGGAACATTTTTCCTCATTATTTTTTAAACTTGTCAACTTTAGTGAAATATATTAGCTGCTACGTGATAAAATAGCGGGTTTTCCGTGGAATGACGCAAAGACGATTTTACTTAACATTATAGTTTTTTAAAAAAGTGCAAACCGGTTGTTTAAAATTGCAGCCTGATAGTTTTAAATCCTAATAGTTTTAAAAGAATTGAAAAATTCCGATCTCCCCCCCCCCCCCCGTCCCTGTGCAACTAAACAGAACTTATAAACACTTCCACTATCGCCCTACTTTCGTCATACCGATAGAAAACAGTCCTCTATTTCCAAAAGCTCTTAAGTAAATATTAAACGTACTCATTAGCACTTATGGACGAATGCTTGCAAAATGATTTAGATGAAAAAGCACTTTCTTCAGTAGCAAGTTCTTCGTAATATATTGATCCAAAAAAAAAAAAAAAAAAATTTTTTTTTGGTACTTGATGAAGGCTTCATTTTGCTTGTCGTTGTACGTATATTGAGTTACTGTTATTAGGGACGAAACCCCAGCTTTATTTTTAGGTGCAAGTTCCCGTTTATTCGTTTGCATTGTAGCAATTAGTGTAGTTTCCCTAGTTATAATTCTAGAAACTTATACTAATTAGTTTGTAGTTTTAATTTTTTTTCGTTTTTCAACCATTAGATGAAGTTTCCATATACAATTTTGGTTCAATTTAAAATCGCTTATTCTGTGTGTGTGTGCGTGTATGTGTGGACGGGGGGCATTTGTGCATATGTGAACAATTATTTTCATTTCTTTAATTTTCAAAAAATATTATCAATTTCTTCGAGCAAAAGTGTCTGGAAAAAATGTTCAGGAAAATATTTTTTTAATAGACAATGAAATAGTGTTTCGCATTATTTACTTGTAGATGTTTAAACGATATCCACATAAAACTGACGATTTCAATTAAATGTTGTTTTTCTGCACAGATGGCGAATAAATTTATACATTTAAAAAATTCATAAACATAACTCTAATGCAGAAAAACCACGTTATAATTGGTTTGCTCATTTTGTTGAACCATTTTAGCTCCTTTTTTACGAAGAAACCAACTTTCATAATTTTAGTTTTAAAAAGGTATACGGTCTCCTAAATGGGGGAAAAAATGAATTTTTAAGCATAGCGCAAAAACTACTGAATATTTAGAGCTCAAATTTTGGATTATTGTATAAAAGCTCTTCTCGATTGTTTTTCTAAAAAAATATAATATTGTTTCAGGTCATAATTTTTTTTCAAAAAATATTATCATAATTCATAAAAAAAAAATCTAAATTTACATTTTTGCTCTTGTAAATGATGTTTTTATTATTGGGTTGATTCATATTTTGAAATAAAAAAACTATCTTTGCCGTACCTAATGTAGTTTATGTGTTATAGGCAAAAATATCAAAATTCGTCTTAACATTACTAGAGGGATTTTTTAAAACCTTATTGTGAAACAACGGCTGGATCAATTAAAACAAAATTTTGCATACAAACAGTGGCGGATACAGCCGGCGGGCAACCGGGCATTTGCCCGGTGGGCCGGCTATGCTTCGTGCCGATCAACTAACAGCAAAGTCTTTCGGGCCTGTCTACTAACAGCAAAATCTAAATTTTGCGCGCATGTGTTTAGAATAACGCAAATTCGCAAAACACAGCCTTAGTTCCTCTTTACGCATGGGCTAAAGCTTGCGGGTGGAGGGAGGCAGGGCCGTCACCAAGAGGGGGGGGGGAGGGAATTTCTGAAATGGGGTTGCCCAGGGCCTGATTACCACACGGGTTGACTAGGCCTAGGCTTGGGGTCCCATGTTTCTGAAGGGCCCCAAATTTTAAAAAGAATTATGCATAGCATTGCAACGTTATGAAAAATACATGTTATTTTTTAAAAATAAAAAATTATGACTTATTAATTGGAAAAAACTTCTTTAAAGGAGAATTTTTAATCATTTTGCCAGTAACGAGTTTACTTGGTCACGATTATGGGGGGCCCAAAGGGGCTTCATAAATGCACATGTCGAGGGACTCATCACATTCTAAGACGGCCCTAGTCTTTCACCCATGAACATTGCTCGATCAGTTTCATAAAACAGGGCGATTAAGTTACTTGTTATGATTGCAGAAAAGGACATACTAGCCAAGCAGTGTTATCATTACGGAAATATTCAATCAAGTTCCGAGCATTATAAAAAAACTTAAATGGACAATTACAGTCACAATTTTCCCCCAAAATAAGGTTTAGCTAATACTGCATCAATGTGTTCACCATTAAAGCGCATAAGTGTTCCTATCCGTAAAATTTCGTTCAAATAAAACATATTTAGTTGTTAAGAATAATTTTCTCATATTTAAGTGATATCCCAATCGTTAGGTAAAATTTAATATCTATAAGAGCTATGGGGCCGTTACATCTCCTAATGCCAGGGCCGATTTTTTCAGCCAATCCGCCACTGCATACAAAGTTAAAAAATGATGCTAATCACAAAAATGTGTAATTAAAAAAAGGGGGGGGGGATAGAAATTGAAAATTTTGAAGTTGATGCTCATTTTAATATGAAGACGACCCCTCAACCCCAATTTACTAATATAAATATGTTATTATGTACAACACAATATTCCGGGAAAAATAACATCTTACACGTGTCTCTAGTGTCAATAGTCTTCGAATACGAACAAGTGTTTCGTTTTTTTTTTCTATGACTGTACAGTCAAAAAGTGAGCAATGGTCACATTATCACTACTAACATTGTATTTACAGGGGTTTTGTTACTGATGTCTTCAAATTTCATGCCTCCTTTTGTGCCAACAGCCGTTTACTTTTTTTTACCCCTTAACAGTGGATATGCAGTCTCACAGACCGCTCAAAAGTTCATCCGATCACCCCTATTTCATTTTTAGTCCCAATCGAATGGTTTTTACCAATAGCTTTCTGTTTTGTGACCTTGAACATCCCCTTTGCTTATCAGTATCTTTAGGCAAGTGCAACTGGTTTAAATTTCATTGCATTCTTTAGAAGCGGTCTGTGAGACTGCACTTTTCGTCAGTTGTATACATGGCTTTTAACGTTAGAACTGCGGATCGTATTCGCGTTATGCGGAAGAGATGCAAAATATTCTAGATGTGGTTAAGATCTGTTTTAAATGTCCACATAAGTTACGCAGTGATGTTCTAGGGACAATGAAGGCCTCGAAATACTAATAGTGAAAGGGCTGTCAAAATTTTCCCGTGGCGTGATATAATCACTTTTCTGGTACTAAAATGGTCTGTATATATTAAAAAACTAAAATAAAATCATTAATAAAGATTAGATTCATTTTTATTACTAGTAGTTCGTTCTTTACTGCAGCATATAGTTTTCTCGAAAAATCTTAAGACAATAGCAAAATTTCCTCGGGAAAGGTATATTTCAATTCAGAGTTCAAAAATATTTTTTCCCCGTGCTAATAAAAGTTCAACGAACATCTAAGGGAAATTACAGGAATGTATTTCATTTACACGATTTTTAAAAAAATTGTAAATAGAGCGGTCTCTGAGACCTTACGTCCCCTGTTTCGCCTTACTTTTTCACCTCCCCTGTTACGGGTTATTCTTCTTCATAATGTCCTTTCTTCAAAATTTTTAAAGAGTGGAATGCCACGTGAAACGATTCAAAGCCCCGTGTGGAGTTCCTCACGGGTCCCCCTATATATCTGAAGTGTCTATTTTCAATAGTTTTTATAATATGCGCCTTTCAAATCGGGTCATTCTTTTTTAAAACACGCTGTAGATACCTGATAAGTTAAATTGAAAACTCTTTAATTGAAAGAAATTTATTATGTTCAGCTAAGACCGAAAGTACCGGTTTTTTACCTTGTCAAATACCATTATTACAAAATTTCAAAAAAGCTCGAAATACCGGTATTCGGTATACCGGTATTGCAGTCACTAAATATACAGAATTACCATTTGTGTTCCTGATTAATACGGAATTATTTACAATCTTTATTGATCCTTTATTTTTTGAAGTGACAATAGAGTGAACTAAAATTTGTCCGATATAATTTTATAGTATTTTGGAAAAGAAGTAGGGGAATGTGGGGCAAAGTGAAATGGCTAAGATGATTAAGATTTTCAAAATGAACAAATTGGAAATTTGTTTTGAAAATTACAGTACAAAAAGAAAGAACCATTGTATTTTTTAATAAAACTTTCATTGAAACATTTAAAAACATTTCATGGCGATTCTCGTAAAAATGTCCCTTGCGTAACGCTAGCTAAGTTTTTCATTTTATTCAAGTAACTATTAATAATATATAGGATTAACTGTTGTGTTTTGATAGTATATTAAAGCATGTATTATTCCTCAATAGCATTATTTTTGAAGGCTTTGGTTAGCTGGAAAAAATGAAAAACTTAGCCTTACACACGGGACATTGTTTCGAGAATTGCCCTTTGGCAGTAATTTTGAGCCTTCAAAAAGAAAAAAAATAATAATAATAAAAAAAAAAAAAAATAAAATAAAAAAAAAAATAATAAAAATTCCCATGAAAAAATCATTTTTTTCATGGGAATTCTAATAACACATTTTCTATTTGATTATGAAAAGTATTTTTGATCAAATGAATCTGTGAATAAAATTTTGAATGAATAAATGAACAAGAAAATGAAACAATAAGCGAATAATCAAATTAATTAAGTAATTAGCATATGAAAAAAATGAGTGAGTTAAAGCGTGAAGGAATAAGAAGAAGAATGAATGAACAAATAAGTGAATTACCAAGGGAAGGAATGGCAAATGAATTAATAAATGAATACGTAAGTGATTGAGTGAGTAAACGAAATAAGCTACTTCACTTTGCCCCATCCACTTTGCCACTCGACAACTTGAGCAAATTATTTAAAATACAGTGAAACCCCTCCTAACGGACACCCCTCTTATGCGAACAATTTTTAATTCCCCTGTTCCAATGCAAATAACATTATTAAACCCCTGTCCTGCGGACACCTCTCTATTGCGGACAAAAAAAAAATCCTGTTAGTGTCCGCATTAGAGGGATTTTACTGTACAAATAAGTTTAATATTTACTAAATAAATATTGTGCCGCATATTAGAAGATCTCAATTACTATTTAAAATGTTAATAATAGGAACTTTATAATGTTATAACATCAAAAATAATTTTTGGTTTACAACAAATTTTACAATAAAAGTATCAATTTTTGAAAATTGCCTATATTATCATATGATTTAATCTTCGGCGGCATTTTTTTCTTGACTGGAATAATTCACATGTGCAACTACATTGTTAAAATACCACCAGATAGGTGGCGCTAAACGCAGAGTATATAATTCATCTTTTCACTTTGCCCCACATCCCTCTACTGCAGTGCTAAGGCTTCCTGTGTGTGTGGTGATACAAGCCCTCGCGCTCGCTGTCACGCTAAGTGTAGTCCTATTGGTCCTATTTCTCGCATTCAAAAAACCTGAGAATTCCGCCTCGGGCAGGGACGTGAATGTGCTGTTGTGCTGTGAAAGGTTGTCTAGCCTATAAACGAGTCCTTATGGCATGTGTGTACTGTAGAAATCGGATTTCACCATGGAGCTATGAGTAATAAGGAGAAGACATCACCACTGAAACTCCGCAGTGGAAGTGAAGCAACCGCGAAGATTCGCGGCCATCTTGTGGCTTTCATCGTACGCTTTCGACTCGATGCGCTGGTTGACTCAATGCCTTTGCTTTTGAACAATAATAGATAATTTATGGTTTTCTGAAGAGCAATAATCCAGGGTTTTTTCCCGTCAGTTTAATGAAAAGAAATGGTGGAAAATCGTTGCTCTAAGAATAAGAGCTCTTCAATTAATTCAAGAATTAAAATGCTGTTACTGTGCATATATTCTGTTTTGGTATAGGGTGTGTGTGTGTTTTTTTTTTTTTTTTTTTCAGAGCGAAGGAGGTTTTATCAAAAATAATGCTAAAAGCAGGGTATAAAATTTATTTCCAACCGTCAAGTAATAATTTCAAGGCTCTTATATAAAGAACGGTGACTTTTTTTCGAACAAATCCTTTACGTATCGTGTTTGAAATAAATTTAAACCACTGGATATTTGAATACTTTATTCATCAAGTATTATGTAAAGTAAAATTAACTAAAACCAACGAAATAATTTGCATTAAGTAAATGTTCTCAAAAAGAGCTTTAAACATAATTGAAAGATGGGAATAAGAAAATGAATAGAGCCTTTTCCACTTGATTTGAATTACTTATTCCCAATTTATTTTTTGAAAAGGGAAGATGCAAATCAAAATGAATATTACAAATATTTATTTACTGAATACTTTAGGATTACATAACAAAAATATTACCTGGGTGTCAATGATTTAAATCATTTTTTAACTTAAACCCTGGAAATCTCCCTGAATTTTTTTAATTTTATTAGTTCTGAATTTTTTTAGTCTAACCCTCTTTCATTATATTGATTTTGTCCTAGGTGTTTTTCCTCACTTGACCATTTTTATTTAAATTATCTCTCTTTTACCACATTTTTTTTTCTTTTTTTTTTGTGTCTGCACAATATTTTTTTCAATAAGTAGTCATTGGATTAAGGAACTTTTTTTATGAAAACAATGAGGGATTTTGTTGCACATAGATATAAAATGGGTGTGCAGAAAAATTCCATACTTTGTTGCTATATTGTGTGCATTTTTGTACACATTGGAAAAGATAAACTTATTAATACTGCTCCAAGCATAAATTGTTGTTAAAAAATTTAGAGTATGCTCATAGATTTATTTTTGAGAAATCATCAATCGAAGAGATTGAAGTTTATACATTTTTTGTTAACTATAATTGTAGATGGTCTCGGGACCAGTTTTCGAAATACTTTACCAGAAAGTGGGCAAATAAAATTGCCAGCTCTTTCCTATTGTAAAATATAATTTTTATACAAAAAAAAAACATAGCTAGTGAAGATTAGAAAAAGGCATATGCTATAAGGCCAATTTGTTTATTTTCCTCTTTTTTTACCAATTTAAAGTGCACTAATATGTCATTTAAATTAAATTTGACAAGAATCATATGCTTTGTATTAAACAGATTTTTCATCATGTCATGAAAGCTTTTTACTGAAATACTCAAAATATAATAGTGGTAAATTTAGAAAAATATCAATATTAAATTTAATTATATTTTACAAATGTTCTAATTTTTTTTCTATAGAATCAAAAAAATCGGATTTAAATCAAATAAATCCGAATTTTTTTTATTATTTTCCAAAAAAAAAAAAAAAAACAGGAATTTTTACTCTGGATATTACTTGTATCAATATAAAATATATTTTTCAGTTTTGAAAAGCACATTCCAGAGCAACAAAATGTGTTTTTGAATATTTATTCCAAAAAATAAAGGGAGTACAATATTTTACAATGTTTGAATCAAGGACAACATTACTTTTTGAAAACGTACAGGAAATAAAACCCTTATAATATTCCACTTCGACATAAAAAGGACTTGCGTAAAAGCATTGTACCACAGAAGTATAAATAAAAGGATTCAGAACAATAACAAAAACTGAACAATTGCTGTGAAATGAGTTTAAATATATTATAAACAAAAATAGTTTTATTTACACTTTTCACACAAAAACAGTAAGGTCAGATACTTCTTGGACAGCACTTGTACTTTAGGATTAAAGAAAATACTGTCAGCCTGCTTAATTAGGTAAAGGATAAACGAATGCTCCGCTTATACGAACAAAAAATCCTAGAACCAAATTTTTACCCATAGATAACGTTAAGAAGCCCTCGGATAATAGAATAATATTGATCAGCTTTCAGAAGTATTTTTGCTGAGAAAAATTTTAAATATACAAAAAATAAATTAAGGGCAATTACATTGACATAAAATAAAAAATGATAGATTGCGCCTACAACGGGTGAGAAAAACATTCATTCCATCAAAACATTTTTATCATTCTAATTTCTACTGTCACTGTTGCTGCCATTACAAAAAAAATAATAATTGAATAAATGTCGGTTAATTATAAATTAAATAACGCAAAAGAATATAAACATTACAGACGAGAAGGTTAAAAAAATGGTAATAAAAGAGCTCCCAAAAGACCTTGAGCAAGTAATCCACTACCGTATATACTCGCGAATAAGTCGAGAAATTTATTACAAAAAATGATGTTTAAAGTTGGAGGTCGACTTATACGCGGGTCAGAATTTCCGAAAAATTTTACCGATTTTTTTCTTTGAAAAAAACACTCAAAAACGTGATCATTTTCCCGATTTTGGTCCATCCCTTTTAAGCAGATGCTAAAGAAGTGAATACTTAAACATTCTGCTATGATTTTACATGGTCTGACTGGGAATAAAGAATAAATAATTACCGTAACTACGCAAAAAGTGCGGGGATCGCTGTTTTCGCGAATTTTCCCAATAGTCGCGAATTATTGCTCATTTTTTAAAAAAATATATATAATATGGCTACAGCATAAAATTTTGTCGATATAATATCAAAATAAAAGCATCAAGTAAAAAAATCGTAACAGCGAAATCGAACCATTTATAAAAATCGCAGTTGCAAAAAGTGAACCCTTTTGGTGCAAAAGAATAAAAATCGGACGTTTTTTAACATAAAAATGTTCATTGCATTTCATTTTCCTCCATTTTATAACGTTTAAACTCAAAATTAGCGGCAAAACGCTACCGTTTTTCCAAAAAATAGAGACTCGACTTATACGCGGGTTTTCGATTTTTTCACGATTTTTCTTCTAAAAGTAGGGGGTCGACCTATACGCGAGTATATACCGTAAATGGACTTCTTGAAAAAAGATTGTACAAAAAAGGTACGAAAAAAAAAGACTTGATAGCATTATAAATTGTAAGTTGCATTTTTAACTGATGTTCAACTCCTGAACATCAGAAACACACCATGTTATGAAATGCAGTCTTTCAATGTTTTGAACACCACAAGATGGCTGCCAGTCAAAAGAACAGTTAACTAAGCTTCCGAAACGGCTTCAGCGTATCTCGCTCATGTCGTCTCCTTATCACTCATAGCTCCATGGATTTCACGCCAAATTACGGTACAGTTTGAAAAGTGAAGCAGTGCACCCCAAATTGCCAGCCGAGCTGACACAAGACAACAACAACAACAACAAAAAACCTGAGTGGGGCGGAAGAAAACTGACTACAGTTGTGAAATCTGCAGAATGTTTTAATTCTAAAACGGCTTAAAAAAAAAAAAAAAAAAAAAAAAAAACTGTGTAAAATGAGTTCAACATTGTTTCCCAGTAATATTCATGCTTTATTAAATGCTATCTGCATTAATCTTCCTAACACAGATCATATAAAAAAACACTTTCAGAACTAACAACTCATAATATTGTTAATTTGGTATATAATATTTATGCTTTATTGAAAGCTATTACCATTGAGCTCTACCACACAGATCATATAAATTTCAGACCTAATCATGCATAATATTGGTCACGAAACGGTGGCATTGGTCATTAAGTGACGTTACAATGCATAAAAAATGCTTAACCATAGGTCTCTTCGTTAACAACGTCAATTGCATTTCCATTTCTTAATGTAAGTGAAATATACTGAAATGTGTGTTTAGAAATTCGATATTGATTTCTGCGTTCTGATAGATGCTGCGATAATCGATTATTGTAAGTGGTTTTGAGATGAACTTAAACAAGATCTTTTTCGTTCGGTAAATATTCTTTGCTTTTAGTTACATGGAAAAGGCGGTTTGTAGTACATGACCATATTTACATTTACGAAGACAAAAAAGACAAATTGTATTTCATTAACTTTTAATGGTAATGTAAGATAGGTTGACAGAAATCCAGTTTTTTGACAGAAATCCTTGGCATTAAGCTCTACTTTACTTACCTTTTGATCATCGAAATTCACCAAACGATTTCTGGCTCACACACACAATGAAGTCGTAATCGTTCTCCCAGTGATACTGCTGAATCTAGAATATCACAGTTCAAAATACAGATGTTTTTCTTTTTCAAAGCACGAAAATACTCCTTGACATTTCTTAGAGGAGTGAATTTCATTTTGGAGGAGTGAAAACAATACTGTGAAAATATTCCAATATGTCACTGATTATATTTCTGTGTACCGTTTCGGGATTTCAAGGGTTTTCATCTATTTTCCCGTAAAATCAAGTATCTTTGCAAAAAAAGTTTCCTGAATTGCCACAAGTTGCTCAAATGCAGACTTTTCACTGTTGTGAAAAATATTTTTATCTACCGGTTAAAAGATTGACAAAGTGTTTTTAATAAGTACAAAGGCTTCAATTCGAGTATGGTATGCTCTGGATAGCTGCAGCTTTGCCGTAGCTTTAGCCATGTTTGCGTTGATCTCAGCGATTACCTTTCTTAGGGGAATCAGAAAGGTCCTTATCAATTCCGTTAAACGTATCTGTTTTCCCATGAGGGTTCCAAACAAGCTTTAACCGGGGAGATTTAAAAATTTTTAAGTAAGCTGCAAGGCTACTTTCAGGAAGGATACTGTCTTTCATCAGAAAACATTCCTGGTTTTTACAAGATGTATTCCTGGCAGAAATTGGGCGCAATAGATGTCCATTATTTTCCAGCGTATTTGAACCGTTTTTACAATGAAAGCAGAACAAAACAAAGCAAAAAGTGTCAAAAACTGGAAGAAAAAAAATACAGGCCAGCTGTCTTCAAAAAGCGGTGACTGATGAGGGAAAATGGTTGCCATATATGAATTCAGGGCACAATTTTACATAAGAATCAATAATGGTGACAAATGTATTTCACTGTAAAGAATTTAGAAACGTCCCTGGGAAATAATTGGCAGCTAATGAACCTTTCTTCTGCCAGTAACATATGTGACAAAAACAGGAAAGTATCCCGTTGAAAGTCACTAACCGTCCTGAAATTAACATGGAATCTCACTGAAGACTTCAGAAACCTTCCAAATAAAAGTCGGTCACGTTTGTAGAATGTATCGGGAAAATCCTAGGACATTCAAGTATTACAAAGTCGAACCTCGTTAGCTTAAGAGCCTCGTTCAAGCTTAAAGTTACCTTTCAAACTAATTTGTCTTAATAGTAGTTCGTTTTATCCGAAGAGCAATAAGCAAAAACAAAAACCATATGTAATTAAAAGAAGCCAATTGGATTTTTTTTAGGAAATTGTTACAAAAGTCAGTTGCATAAATTGATATCCAGTATTAAGGCGACACATTCAAGAACATTCAAATGTTTCTTGGGCATTAAATAAAATTTCGAATTAGACCACTCATAGAACCCGTCATCATTTTTTTTTATTGTAACTACGTTACTACTAGGAAGTGCTTAGACATACAAAATAAAAATTTTGAAAATATCTTTTATATTGTTTTTTTAAATACAAGCTGTCCTATAAATAGGACAACGGTCCAAAGCACTACAACAATCTCAATTTTTTTTCTCTTACCTTCCGGGGAAAGGTATTACTTATGAAGCTTTGGGAAATAGTCTAAACTAAGTCCAACATTGCATTTTTTGTGCATGGGAATTGGTTTTCTGTTGAAATTTTTCAATTGGCATCTTCTTTGTCGACTATCAGCATTTGTTACCAGTATATGCTCATTGTTGAGATGAAGGATTCTTTGTTATTTTGTAGCAAACTGCGCAGCCTTATTTTGTTCATTGGAACTGATAAGGAATGATATTGAAAAGGCCAACATTATTCATTGTAAGATGCCAACACCCATTTTTTATATCCAAAATAGCTGCATTGCCCGGCTTTGCACGGTCTACCTCTAAAATAAAAGTTATGTCTAGTGACGCATATTCAACAATCAGGCTTCAATTAGAGAAAAAAAAATAACTGTACAATTTCCCGTCAAAATAATCATTAGAAAGAAAACGACACATAAAAAATTCTCGAATAAATTAAACGCAACCCTCCATAAAAACAACTAAAATCCTTGATTATCTTCTGCTGGCAGTACAAAAAAGAGAAAAAAAAATGCATAAATAAATAAAATAAATTTGAATTTTGACATCTGGAATTCAAATTATGTTTTTCGCAATCACGAGTGTGTGTGTAGGTGTAGGTAGGCGTGTGTGTAGGTGTGTGCGTGTAGGTGTATGTTTGTATGTGTGTGCGTGTAGGTGTATGTTTGTATGTGTGTAGGTGTATGTTTGTATGTGTGTGTGTAGGTGTATGTTTTTTTGAAACTCGCAGATATTGTACTTTAGGGGTATTTTCGCGGGCTTTCGAATGGCGCTAAAATCAAACTGGTCAGATAATTATTTTGGGTAGAAGGAGCAATTTAATGCCATTTTCGGGCCCTAAAATTAATATTCGAACGGTTCGGTACCTTTTTGGCGTTTGAACCCTCCCCCCTAAGTTCCTTCTCGGGTGCCCAAGTACCTCCTTGCCAGATTTGGTAAAGATCCGACGAAAACTGTGGATTTGTATAGGAAACATTTATACACACATATACATATACACATATATATTCTTTGTTTCATTTGTATAGATTTGACGGAGGTTTGTTTTTCATGAACATCTTACTGTCATGTCTACCAAAATAACGCATCATTCTTTCATCAATTGCTACCTTCTCGGAAAATACGCCAAACTGATGCAAAGCAATGTTAAGTTTTTCTAAAACAATGGTCCAATTTGGTAATAACGACCTTGTCTCTCGATTTTTGAACTGTCATTGAAATGAAGATAATATTTGATGTCACTTTTTTTTCTTGATATAGCATTACTAACAAATGTTGTGCCAATATAGGTAGCATTTTCCCAATATTTTTTTTTATGGGGTAATATATGATAACAACTAAAAAAATAACACCTAGGAACAGCTGGCATTCACTCTCACTTCTCAAAGATATTAAAAGAATGACCATTCTTTTGGGAAGCATAACCGCTCTAACGGTATGTAATATCATGTCTTCAGCCATCATATGAAACAGTTCAATAGGATTTTCACCTGCAATAATATCAGTTATATTTTAGTGTTCTTGCAAAGGAACAGCCTTAGTGCGCAGATACAAATTCATTTTTCCCACTTGGCATCCTTCATTTCGAAATTAGGCTCATCACATTTGTGCTACGTAAAAATTTCTACACTTCTCAGAAGATTTATCACTTCATGTTGGTGCATAACAATTTGTTAAAGAGTCATCTATTATGGCACTATTTTGTCATTAACTAAATCAGGTTCAGGAAGAATAATAACCACTCTTCTGGTTCATCAATTTCATTATCAGGAAAAGAATTCTTGTTCTCAATAGCTTCCTCAACTGTCAGAAAAATTTTCGCCATTTTATAAAAATTTAGCGTATAAAGACTTTCTCTTTATTTTGCATATCGTGTAAGAAGTATTATAAAGCAAATCAAACAGCAAGTGATACTATAATCTAAAAGGAATCCCATGATTCAGAATGATTTTAAAGAGAACAGGTGTACAACACACGTACAAAAGGATTTGAGGAATGCAAATCTTTAGATGTCTTGTATACCCAAAAGCGTGACATTCTAACCCACACGAATCCAAACTCTAACGGAAGGGGAGAAACTCCCCAGGGAGGGTTAGTGCTTCTTTGAAGATAGAACGGCTTTGAAAACACAAATTCTGTCTTTTGATCAAGATGTTGCAAAGCAGGAATGTTTGGCGCATTGGCGTCTTAAACTTAGTAGAGAATTTTTTCATTCAGGGTTACTTGGTTACTTTTTTTCTACTACTGTGCCTACGTCATGAACGAACCCCCACTTTTTTTTTTCTTCCTTTAACCTTGAGCTTGACCGTTGATTCAGCGTTAGATGAAACCAGACACTTCGTCAAGGAACACACACAAAAAAAAAGTAGTATGAAGTTTTTCATTGAATTAAAAAAAAAAAAATCCCTTGAGGAATATCAAAATATTAATAGTAATATAAGATGGTTTCGGATTAGTGACCACAATGCTTTCAAAGACAACAGTGGACTTAATATTTTTTTTAAAAACATGAAATATTCATCAGGGGTGGCCACGGCCGGAATACTAAATAGGCAATGTAGGCAGTTGCCTAGGGGTTCCGAGGTTCTGAGAGGCTCTGGAGAAATCTTTAAGTTGAAAAATATAAAAAAAAAGTTCATTTCGGCAAAAAAAAAAAAAAAAAAAAAGGAAAAAGTAAAAAAAAAAAAAAAAAAATGGAGCTCCCTTTTAGTTACTGTATTAATTGTTAATAAACATTATTGGTAATACTTAAAATTGTAGTCAGAACCTAAAACTGTAAGTTTTAAAATGAGGGGTAAGTTATGAAATTTGATAAAGGAATAAGGAAGATTTTGCGTGGTGACAGAAATACAAGCTAGAGAAATAATATATGAGATTATGTATAAAATACACGTGTGAGGGAACCCCAACACTTCTAATGCTTATGGGTCCCGAAAGCCTTAATCCGGCCCAGGGGGTGGCCATGCAAACTGGTGGTGGGTCGTCATGCCCAAGGGTGATAGCGATTCCCCTCAAATTCTGCGGGGTACCTCTCAAAGCAAGACTCGCTGAAATAAAATCAAAAGCCCTTTAAAATTCGTTGATAACAGTTTTAGTGACACAGTTTGCGCCGTATCTCCTCCCTCGAACATCCCTATATTCATTGCAGTTAAAACGTAGATCTACAACTACATAGTTTGTTGTGGCCAATGCAATATTTTCATTCAAAATCTTTTATGTGCCAGTCATGTTCCCTTACTTGTCAGAGTACTACTATACTATGTGAAAGATTAACACTATGAGACACAAGAATAATTATTTTGTGCTTATATCTGATTTTAGATGAAAATATATTTTCTGACATCGAAGTGACGTAAAACGCGATTGTCTGTAATACATTGTTAATAAGATACATAAATTTAAAAGGCAATATTTATAAGCTTGGTACGGTATACACTAAAAAATAAGTACAGGATTTCTTGATTACAATACTCAAAAATTGCACTTAATCTATAAACCTTTGTATTTAGGTTAATTTTAAAGCAGCTAATAATTTTTAAATTAAAACTACAGAGAAGATGAATTATAGACGCAGTACAATAAAAGCTATTCGTATAAAGCTGTATGAAGCCTGTTTCTTCGCTTAAATTTTTCATTTATATTTTATTCGCTACTCTAGAATTAACCCACATATAAATATATCACGATTAACTGCAATCAAAACATCATATAGAGTCGAACCTCTATATATCAAACTTCCTCATATCAAAATTTTCTATACATCGAAATCCCAGCAAATTTTCAAGTTCATTACATAGAAAAATTGTTTCTATGTATCGAAAAAATCTCTATATATCGAAATTTTTTTCGAGAAATTCGTACATTTTTTTTCCACTTTAGACTTTCTCATGAAAAATGTAGGTTAGGGGAGAAAATTATGTTCACTAAAGGTTGCTGCGAAACTCATAAGGAATCTGGGGTTGAGGGGTGTGTATATAGATAGGTCGTTGTTCCGTTCTGGAGTTCTTAAATTCCTCAAGTTCATTTCAAATCTTAGTTTTAACCAGTAACACTGTAAAATCAGTTTTAAGTTTTCCCTTTTGTCTGTTGATTATCATTCCTAGTCTTTTTAGCTTCAGTAAAAACCATTCAAGTTAAGTGGATTGGTCTTTTACTTTTCTCTCGATTACATTGTCAAAACGAAAATCCCCTAATGTTGCGGATCAAGTTGAATTGCCGAAGAATGAAGATGTATGAAGGCGCAAAAATGTAATTTCTGTTAATTTTCTAACTCTTAACTTTCATTTAATCCGATGCTCGTATAAATTAGAAATTGGATTTCATCCACGAAAATTAGCTTTAATTTTAATGTTTTAGGACATTTTTATGACAAAAACAGATTGTTTTTATGTATCGAAAATTCTATATATCGAATTGTTTTCCGACAATTTGCTACTTCGAATTATGGATCTCCGACTGTACTTATTTTTATGTTCCATTTTTTATTGCGAACCAGGCTTATAGAAATAATCTTTAGCCTTAAGATTTATTTTTTTAGACACTTTATTTTAATATCTTTTCGTTTTGAAATTTATTAGAGAACCTGCCTTATATATTTTAAGTTTGTATGCTCGAATTTAAAACAATTTTCAGTACGTATGCAGCGGAAAAACCTGACCATCAACAAAAATAGTTTAAAATAACGTTTTTAGGGCTTGTAACTTTTAGTATCTATATTGCCTTCTAAGCAATAATTTTCATATATAGAATTTCTCAGTGTTAAACTTATTTTACATTTTATAAATAGAATCTACATCTGTTTTTTCTCCACTCCTTCCTTTTTCAATTGAAACTTTATATTAAAATATGAAAAAAGATGGGTAAAAGCTGCAGATTCAAGTCTTTTTGCTCAGCCCCAACTATTGAATTCAGACCAATGGTCGAAATTTACTCAAATATAATTTAGAGAGTTCCAGGGTTTCGATTCTATCAGGACAATGAATTGGTCACGTAGAAGATGAAATGGATGTCAAAGGAAATTTTTGATGTTTTAAGAAGTGCAGACCTGTTTAAAGAGCAGTGTTGGTCAACGGTGCCTAAATGACCTTGTTCTGTTGTAAATATGAAAGTAAATCAAAGTGTCTGATGAGGAAATTACTGGAGATTTTTTTTAAGTACAAGAGATGTCTCAATTTTTATTGCTTAAAATAGCTGCGTGCCCGGCATTGCACGGGCTACTTAAAAAATGAAAGAGATGTCCAATTGATGTTTTTGTATTACTCTTACATCAGTTTCTAAAACGTTAAGGAGTAAATAAATACGCGTAATGTAAGGTTTGCAAAACACCAGTAGAGCATATGTTTGGCAAAAATCTCTTTAACGTTGATCATAGTTATCAATGATACAAGTTATGAGTATTTTCAATTAGCACAAAAGATGAAAATATATGCATTATCAACTATAATCTGTGCTCACGTTAAAATGAATTACATCTGATAGACTATATCTGAAATATTTACAGTGGCTCCCAAAAGTGTTCGTACACCTACGACTTTCAATGAAATAGTCTCCTATGCATTAGTTTGAATTAATATTTTGGAATAGGTATTTAATTATAAGATCTATGATCTATTTTTAACAAAACTACACGAAAATTTTTAATAAAACATTAAAAATTAATTTTTGAAAAATCAAAAACCAAAAAGTGCCGGAAATTTTATCTCACAAAAGTCTTCGTACACTTTGAAAAAATGTCAAAAAATTAGTAAATAATCTAACTTTTTACAAAATTAGTATTTAGTAGAATATCATGTAGTATCAACAACAGCTTTTAAACGTCTGGGAATAGATTTCATTGTTTTTTCTTTCTTTTTTTATGCAATTTCTGAATAAGTGTTCAGCTGCACTTCGAGTCTTACTATTTCTAGTTTGCTTTTCGTTTCAATGGTGTATTTTCGTAATCTAGCCACCAGATATCTCGAAATATGTTCCAATAAGTTTAAACCTAGCGATTGAGGAGATATTTCTAAGTTTAAGGACAATTTTTGTGGCACCAAACGCAAACGTGTACTTCTTATCGCTATTTTGATGAAAAACAAATTTGTTTCCGATTGCCAAATTTTGGGCTAATAGTTTAAAATTGTTTTTCGAAATATTTAAATGAACAGCATGATTCATTATTTCATCAAAAAATTCCAAATTTCCAACTCCTGATGCTGTTATGCACCCTCACATAAAAGCACCTTCACCGTCCTGATTAACTGATCCAGTTAACTTCTTAAGATTAAATTCCTCATTTTTCCTTCTATTGACAATTATAGAACAATTTAACCCAAAATATTAAATTTTTTTTCATCCATAAGTAAGATGTTGTTCCAAAACATTTTGAGCTTATTTATCATTGATTTTACGACGGAAAGCGTTAGTTTACTGTTTTTCGTACAAACAAGAAAATTTCTGCGGGAAGAAGTCCCCTTTAATCCAGCTAATCAGAGAACTTAGCGAACAATTTTAGGTGAAAATTAAATGTAAAATGTTTCATTCAATTCTGCAGAAACTTTTTCAGCGCTCAAATGTGTATTTTTCATAATTTTTTTAACTGTAAACCTCCGATCACGCTTTGTTAACTTTGCCAGTTGACCTTTTCTTGCCTTGTTTTCGATCCGATTCTTGTCTTTAAAGCATTTTATCCAGCATTTCAGAATAGAATGGTATAAGTTAACTAATTTAGAGACATTTCAAACCAATTTATGGCTATTCTGAGGGAAAAAAATCAAATTTCGAATCGTGTTTGTTGTTTTCTACGTATACCTGCCATTTTAAAATAATAAGCAGAACATTAGGGAATAAACAAAAAAATTAAGGCAAATGACTTTACAGTGTCATTACAATGCAAAAAAACCACATATGATAATTTTAATCATGAATTTATTCGAAAATGTTTCAGTGTACAATGACTTCTGTGGCGTATTTTTTCTCAGTCTCATCGTTTTTTGACAAATTTCAAAAATAAAATTTGGCAATATTTTGAAAAAAACTACTAGGTTTTATTCATAATGGCATAGGAATGGTGTGAAAAAAAATGGACTTCATATTCGAATTCAGTTTTGCGTTATTTTGATTTTACTGCAAAATTTCAAGGTGTACGAACACTTTTGGGAGCCACTGTATGTACAATTACAATCAGCTTTTTACATAAAATGACACACACTTTTTGGTTGATTACGTGAAACTAAAGCACCAAAACTAAATAAATACCAATAAATATTAATTTAATACCAAGTCATCAGATTCCAATTTAGCTTTAGTTAAAATCCTTAAAAACAACCTTTTTTGTTCAACTCTGTTTCACTTATAGAAATCCAAACAATTTTAATTTAACATGTTCTTTTAACGATACAAACTGTATTTCAAAAATAGAAACAGGAAGGATAAAGAGAGCTATTAGAGTTCAAAAACTCACCCATGTGACTTGAAAAAGTCCAAAAAAATAAACATAATTAGTCGCACATCCTAAATGTACCAAAATATGAGGCCGGTGAATGATAAATTTACACTACAATCAATTAACATAGCTAAAGAAACAACTTTCGTATGCTGAAGAGAGTGAAGAACGTTGAATGTAAAAAATAAAAAAAGGACAGACGATAAAATAAAGGCTATGTCCGAATAGAGCAACCAATTTTAAAGTAATTTAAAATGAAATTCTAGATGGAAACGTTGTTTCAAGATTTGGACAGCAGCGAAAAAAATCTCTTTTAAAACAGTTATTAGAATTTTACTTGCTCACCCATATGCGAAATGGCAACGGGAAAGAAATAAAAATTCCTGAATAACGTTATGTTAATTAACGTTTTAATTAATATCTCCGCTAATTAAAGTCGCACAGTTACGAGATTGGTCCTATTGTTTTCTTTGGAAAATTTCGAATTGATCGGTATCTCGTTTGACTCTCGATTCGCTGCGGTTCTCGAGAAGATCGATCTTCAGACAGACATTACCCATTACCCCCGAGGGTCCCCTGTTATCTTCAGACAGACAGACAGACAAACGCGAACAGAGTTTAATATTATAGAGGATGGATATTTTTCTAAGTAAACTTAAGTGAATTATTAATGGATGGTGAAAACTCTTCATTATTTCTATCTCCTAATTAAACATTATTTAAATCTTATAGCTCAAACATAAACAAAGTATCCGGAATAACAAATAGTGAGAGTCAGGTGGAATGAGACAGCTGCATTTATGCTGAAATAAAAGAAAAACTTTTTTATCTAGTAAATGTAGCAAATTAGAATCAGGAAAGAGTCGGAAGCGTTTTCTTTCGGCGTAAATGCAGCTGTCCCATTCCTCCCGCCCCATGCCTTCCGTCTCTCCCCCGATTGGTGCATAACTGATTTTTAACTAATAATTAGCAGTTAAGACAAGGGTGTCCCCTTTAAGGGCAAGGGCGCACTCCCCCTAAATGTCGGGACAGACTCCCAGAGCACGAGCCCCCCAAAAGTGATTAAAAATACCCCTAAAAACACTTCTTCTTAAAATTTCAAAGGCGCAGTCTGCTTCATGACCCACCCTAGGTGGGCACCCTTGGTTACGAATATTCAGCATAATCTTTTACAATATCTATATATTAATAGCAGGGCAAATTCATGTGTGACGGAATGACATTTTTGATGAAAAACAAAAGTACGAGGTATGTATCACAGTGAAATAATTTTCTTTAAAACTGACATTCTTCCCCCTTCCATTTACTTTTTTTTTAAACTTAAATGCTAAAACAAAAACAGGAGGATTAATTTTTATAGCTTTATTTTTCAATTTTTACGCAACTGTTTGTTTCTTGAGTGGAATGACATTTTTGTCAACCAAGGTTTCGGACTTCTTAATACAGAACAAAATTTATGTGAATTCTCAATTCAGCATTCTTTTAACTGATGAGTAATTTTGAAGATACAGAAGTAACAATAAGAAACTATTAGTCTGAATAATTTTTCACGCGTTGGATTAAAATAATTGAAGTTTATGTGTTGTGACGGGATGACTAGAGAATGTTTTGATTTCATTAATAACGAAAAAAGTGACAATATTTTCAATGAAACAAACAAACAAACAAAACAAAACAAAAACTGCGATTGGCTAACAAATAGTTAGTGAATCAACTATAATGCGTGAAATAATTTGTAAAATCATTACAATTTTATTAGTTTAAAAACAAAATTGTTAAAGTTACAATTTTCATAGAATTTTCCAAAATACTTAAAGAAAAATAATTTTAAAGTGAGTAAAATACATGATCTTAGTGTGAAATGATACGCTGGATTCAAATATGTAAACAGTTTTTCTCCATCACCCACAGATATTTTGTAACCCTAGACTGAATTTTAAAAGAAATGCGCATATTCATATGCATGGTTAATGCTAACATAATATCATAATGATCAAAAACTTAGCTACTGTTCATTTCCTTATGTATTTGCCATTGGAACATCCCTATTAAGTGTATATTAATCAGCAAGCATTTATTCAATTGGACAATGGGGGGGGGGGGAGAGTTCTCCAAAGATGTGTTTTTTCAGTTTTACACCACTAATACGCAGAAATTCTGGTTTTAAGTATTCAAACTCGGTACCAGTATTACAAAGTGTTTACAAAGTTTTTGAAAAGACCTAATTTAATGTGAAAGACCAATAGAGTAACATTTCCAGCCAGTCTCCAGTTTTTTCACGGAATCCACATTCCATTTCATTGACAGATAATTTAAACAGGGTTGACGTTGACGTGGCGAGTCAAACTTGTGCTTCGTTGAAAAAGTAGCATATTTTTGTTGATTGAAATTACTACAGGTCTTCAGTTTAATTTCAATTATTTAATGTATCCATTATCCGTTTATTATTTATGTACTTTTCCGTTCCTTTAAATTGTGAGGATTTTGTGATGCAAGAAATGGAATCGAACAAGGGCTCGAAAATTCTCTGCAAAGATATCGGTAATAATCTTGTTTATTTGGATTAAAATGTATCTTATTATTATTACAAAAAGTATAATTATTTCAGTACTAGAAAGTTACTCGTAATGGTTTGAAGGGAGCAAATTGCTTCTTTATTAGCATGATTTCCCGTAAATTATGACGCGTTCAAATAAATATAAACATATGAGAAGAAATGTTTAACATTAAATTGAGACTTAGGACATTGGTAACAAATAAAAGTACCATAACGGTATTCGCTGTAAATTGCACGGCTTAATCCGAAAAAACTTGATTACCGTCATAGGCGTAGCGTGGCAAAACATTTAAGGGGGGGGGGGGGGCTCCAGGGTCGTCGTCAAAGAGTTTTGCAATCCCCTCCCCCAGTTTTTCAGAAATGGGGTCACCAATTTCATTTTAGTGATGGAAAAAAAGGGGGGAAAAGACAGAAATTAAGCCTTTGCGATCTTAAAAACATCGAATAAGAAATAATAAGTGAACAAATAGAATGAAGTCAGGGCATAAAACTGGTCAGTAAAAGTCAATATTCTTCATCTTGGTCAGTATTTGTCAGTTTTTTCAAAATTTAGCCACTAAAGTCAGTATTTTTGCGAATTTGCCCAAGAATTCATCTTAAGAAAAATATCTGCAGTGGTATTTTTCCTGTTTTTCTTATAAACTTTATGAAATGTCAAAAAAAGTGAGACCGTGCCAATACTGCAACCTAATTTTGCCAACCTGGTGAAGTTTGCATTATTTTATAAGAATAATTTGCTGTTAGCTTCTTTTTAGTCTACTTTCCGCAACTATTTTTAAGAAAGAATAAATATATGCTTAGTCTGTTGTAAAAAAATTCTTAAAAATAAATAATAGTCAAATAAATAACTAAGTTAATGAATACTGCAAAATAAAACTTTGAAAGTAAGGTACTCGGATGGGGAAATATGTGTCTAATGGTCTGTCTGATCACCCCCCCCCCCCCACATTGAAAAAATCTTTTTTGTTCAAGGAATGTTCGTGAGGGTGCATCATTCTCTTTTTTCCCCAACAGTTCAAAATTAAATCAAAGACTTATGCGAAAAATTGAAAGAAAGATGTAAATCTAAAACTAATAGGGAGATTTGTTTTGAACAAACTTATTTTAAGATAGTTTAACACATGAAAAATATTTCTCAGATTTGACTAATTTAAGGCCAGCATTTTGAAAATTTTATCTTTTTTTTCTTTTTCTTTTCTTTTTTGCTTTTTTGTAAAAATATTATCATGAAAATTGCGGAAGTAGAGAAAAATATATGTGCCGCCAAAACACGTTTTATATATAGAGAAAAGTTGAAACAGCGTAAGACGAGATTTAAAAAATATCATGACTAGTCACGCCACTAGTTCTAAGTGTTTAGATATAAAAGACAAAATTGAACAAAATTTTTACAGCGATATTTAAGAGACATGACATTTGAAACAAAAGAAAGTAAAAAACTAAGATAAATTTGAACAGAACCTTATAAGTTCAAAATGTTGAAAGTTTTTTTTGACGGGGACAGCAAACGCTTGTATTTCAAACAGATAAAAATTATAAGACTGGAAATTGAAAATTTCACTATGGAAAAACCAAAGTACTAAATTGCATTTTTTTATTGTTCGTTTTCGAAAAACTTCCAGGTGGAGGCCCCCGGATTTCTCCTCTCCTTAACATCCCCCAATATCGTCTAAAACTGCGTTTTGAGAACAACAATTTTGAAAAATATTCGAGAAAGAACCCCAAAACCCCAACTTCTTTAACGTTATTAGAGAGGAAAAAAAAATTGTGTTTTTTAAGTTTCAATTTTGAAAAATAGCCGAGGAAAACCCCCTCAGGCCGCTTTTCCACCCTAGCATTAGCAAAGATCGTCTAAATGCATTTTTAAGACTATATAAATTATAAAAAACAGATACTCTTTTTGATTTTTATTCTAGCTTTTTTGTAATTCTGGGACAAAAGGTTAAGTGTCCAGCAAGTTGGGGGGAGGGGGGCACATGCCCCCCCCCAACTTGCTGGACACTTAACGTGCCCCCCCCCCCGACGCTACGCCTTTCCTTTACACATGAATAGAATAAAAAAACAAACGATACATTTTCTGTAAGTAGAGATCTTGTTCCTTGGAAGGTTTTTATGTAAAATAAAACTAAATACATAAACTGCTGGCCACATAAAATGCAACATCAAGAAGGAGTAGTCGTAATGAAACAAAAATTTACCCACGTGATGGCAGCATTGTTATTAGAAATTTATTACAAAACAAAAGCAAAATGATCATTAATTTCTGGAAAAATTCGAAATGAATGGATGTTTAAGTACCCTACTGCGCCACATCTAGCGTGAAGGTATGTGGCGATAGAGTCAAGTATTGAGGCACAATAGTCTAGTACGATGTCCTACGTCATCTCTTGCAACAGTTATTGTAAACACGCCGCTCATTCGAGAAAACTCATGGGCTGTCCAGTTTACTGTCTCAAGTGATCCCAGATATGCTCGATACAGCAAAGCAATCAGAGCAATCAGTGACAAATCAGGGCATCACAAAAGGGCCAGAAAAGTTGATTATGGGGAAAAAGAAGCCCCTTGAGACTTTTTCTGTGTGTGACCGGGAATTGTCCAGTTAAAAATGGCTCCTGAGAGTCCCATAATAATACGTTCAAATGTGTTCCTAAGTGATTTTTAAAATTTTTTAATTGAAGATTTGAAAATGATTGAACAAATGTTCAATTGAAAATAACTTTTTAAATTCGATCTTCATCTTATTTTTAAAGCAATAATAATCATGAAAGTAACAGCTGGTAAAGAATAAGTTTTATGATTCTGATAAATAAATTTTCTGACTAAAATTGGTCTGTTATTTTAAGCAGTTTTTTCAATTGTGCACACAAAATTTTAAAATATTCGAGATAAACTTCATTTTAAACTTAACTATTTAATTGCACCATAACTCAGGACTAAATTTCTAACAAAAGTGCAGGAACCCTACAACCCTCAGAACTTTTTTTAACATCTAAAATAACCAGAGTTTTGTCTAAAATATTAATATTCTCAAAAAACTGAAAAGAAGTGCGGAAGCTCAGCTCCCGTACGCGCCCATGCAAATTAAGCCCTCCCCTACACGTGTAATTTATATTCACAAAACTTTAATGAACAACGTTAGTTATGGACTCATTAACGATAGTTCAAATAAACCTTTAGACTTTACAATCTTGGAACAGCCTTAGAAAAAAAATTCATAATTGAGATTTTTTATTTATTGAGACAAGTTTCAATATCGACATTTCTACAAATATTCGTCGAACATTGTTTTAAAACCCCAATTAACTTTATACTTTATTGATGTTTTTACTTTTATGTAAAATGGATGAAATATTTAAGAATCTTTAAAAAAAAGTTATATATATATATATATATATATATATATATATATATATATATATATATATATATATATATATATATATATATATATATAGGCAGGTAAAGGGCAGTAACTGCAAATTTTTCAGTAATTGCTCTTTTTTTTTTTTTTTTTTTGCATTTTTTTTCATCTGTTGTACGTTAGCTTTATTGTACAAGATTTCTTATTTAGTTTTCACTGAAAAAAGGAGAGAAAAAAAAAAGTCTAATTCCAACATTTCCCGATTGTTAGTATTGAATCCAACACACTTTTCTTCAAATATGTCGAAAACTCATTTCTGCAAATACTGTCGTTTACCTGCTCACGGCAGTATTATTGTGAAGACTATGTAAAAATAAAATCCGATTAAGGGGGGGGGGGGTGTTAGTCGAGTTAGAAGTAGTTCTTTACCAGCTATCATTTTCGAGATTATTGTTGCTCTAAAAATAAATGAAGATTGAATGTTGAAAATAAATTTGAGTATAAACATTCGTTTAATCATTACCAAAACTTCAATTAAAAAAGAAAAAAAAATACTTATAGACCTACTATACCAGAAAATTCTTTTTGTTATTCTGAGAAGAAAAGAGGTTGAATATGAACTTAGTAGTGAAATTTCCTTGAGATAAACACTAAATTTGTCAGAAAATCGCAATCGCTCTTCACGACTTGATCGCCTTCTGCTGTGACGACATGTTTCCAGTGAGTTGACTTTCTTTCTAGAAGGCTGTGCCCCATGGCAGGAATACAAGTAAGAACCAAGCATCTCTCTCGCCTGCATTTCTGGTCTCGCGAAGCTTCATCTATCCAGAGCATTATTCTCCCTCATTGGATTCCTAGTCAACGTAGACAGGTCTTAATATGCTCTCTCATTGGATTCTTAATCAACGTAGACAGGTCTTACAATGCTCTCTCGTTGGATTCTTAGTCAACGTAGACAGGTCTTAAGAACCACATAGACGAAACACTTAATAAATACACTCAGTTAATCTGTAAACTGATAGCTAAAAATATTTTTCACACAAGTGAGGAGTCTGCATTCGTGCAACTTGAAGCAATTCAGGCAACTTTTTTGCAAAGGTACTTGATTTTACAAGCTAATAGATGTGAACCCGTGGAATCCCGCAATGTTTCAACGGAAATAATCAGTATAACGTTTCGGAATTTTTTTACAGTGTTGTTTTAAGAAGAATTTACAAAAATAGATTTAAAAACAGAGCAGGCAAGGTTCTTTTCTGAAAAACTCCTTTTATGGAGTAAAACGAAATATCAATTATCTTCTACATTTGTTCTAACTGCTGCATTTATATTCTTATATTACTTAGAAAACTTTACAGTAATTATGAAAAAGGTATGAGTTATTAAAACTGTTTCACCGTAGTTCTTCATCTTTAATTAAATGCGCCAGTTAATGCAATTTACTACCGTCAAATTAGAATGAGCGTTTTTTGTTGGCGAGTTTCAATTTTCTAATTAATTAGCATTCTTTCACGATAATTACATTTAGTAGGCAGTGTCACAAGAGGGAAGAATAATGAAACACTTATTCCCTAAATTTGTTTTTTTTTTTTTTTTTTTTGCTGCGGTTTTTCATGCTGGAAATTAAAGCACAATATGCGAAGTTTCTGAGTGTGAAAAAGCAAAATAGTTTGTTCTCAATCCCAGACGCTATTTTACGAACATTTTCAATGTATTTGGAGCTACTTCTTTGTTTTTAATGTTGAAAACCTACAGGTCTATAGTTAGGTTAGTACAGGTTAGATTGTTTTTCTTCAAGCAAGCTATTTCATTCTTGATGCAGTAACCCTTCGTTGGGTCACGCCTCGTCATATCGCTTATTCGGATCTATCACACTTTTCCTTTGTTTCCCTGGAAATTTTATATACAGAATGATTATAATTACAGTTCTACTTTCAAAACGCTGTTAAAATAAAACCACTGGTCAGAATGTCGTAAAATTTGAACGGATCGAAGAAGAGGGAAAACGCATGGCAGAAGAAAAATAAATGGAATTTTTAGCAATAGATGACGCTGTAAGCATCATAATTAAATAGTGATCGACTACAAATGACAAATAAATCATAAAATCCTATTGCCGAAGGTGTAAACTATACGTTAAAACACTATAATGCTCAGCATTCACTAGGGTGCAGTTGTGATACTGTTAGTTAACAAGGGTGCAGTTAGTTAGTCTATCCGACAAGGTGGTTTGGGGTTCCCTCCGGCATCAGATGAGAAAAATCGGTTTTTAATTGTCCTGAGGCCAAAAACCGCATAAAAATCATCGGTTAAAATCAAATCGGTCTTTAATTTTTGTGATATTGGCGCAAAAGATGTTCAATATGCTGCCCGTGATCCGATCAAGTTGAACTTGAAAAACAGCATGTTCCGGAGTCACGTTTAGAATGCGTTGCGAACTGCTTTCTTTCAGCTCAGCACAGTTCGCAATCGGAGCATTGAACACAACAGCTTTCAGACAGCCCAATAACCTGAAGTCACACGGGTTAAGGTCAGGTGATCGGGGCAGCCAAGTCTTTCATTGAGACAGTCATGGCGAACTTCTCAGATGCGAAATGAGATAATAAACGTGTACCCGTCGTTTTAATAACAACTTCAATCAGTCGTGCGCATGACAGGTGTTTTGATTTACATATTCTGACACTTACAGCGCCATCTATTGCTAAAAATTCCAACTATTTATTTTTCTTCTGCTATACGTTTTCCCCTTCTTCGATAATATTCCGTTGCAATTTGACAACATTCTGAACAGTGGTTTTATTTTTACAGCGTTTTGAAAAGTGGAACTTTAATTATAATCACTCTGTATATTTAAAACATGTTGCTTTACCTTTGACATCGCAGAATTTTTTTACTAATGTTTCCCGGTAGAATATATTTTTTGTTTAATCAATAAACAAAGCTGGCATATTTTCCATACGCTTTATTCGTTACAATTTAAGCTGCATCATTCGATTAATATTCCACCGTAAAACAAAAAAAATATTTTAAATATTTTTTAAAAATAAATTGTTGGACTAGTTTTTTTTTTGTGATTTTATGTAGAAAATTGTTCAAAAATCATAATAAAATAATATTTTCGCTGAGGTGGGGAGACCTACTAACTGGGGAGATTACTGAACTCTTCAGAAAAATTCCAGGATAATTTCAGGAAGGTTACTGAATTTTAGCGGAAAACATTTCTATTTTTTGCAAGATATGTTACTTGCAGAAATTGGGCATATCAGTTGCCCAGTACTTTCCTGGAACTTTTCTGAATTGTTTTTACATTGCATCAACGTGAGATGAATGTTTTTCGTGATGTATATTATAGTTTTTAAAATTAATTTGTAGTTTGTCTTTGCTGATTCAATTAAAAATATAGTTGAAAATGAATTTAATAGAAAATCAATTTTTTTTTTCAATAATTAAAAATGCGAGTGGTGTTAGCATGTACACCCTTAAAATTCGCAAAAATGATTCTACTTCTACTTCAACTATGAAGCAATTGAATAAATGAAACAAATGGGCGTAAATAACCGTTTAAAAAAAATAAATAAAATAAAATAACCTTAAAATAAATAGACCAATCCTTATAAACCCCTTTAGAAAATTATATTTGCAGTCAAAAAGAATCGCAGCTTTCATTTACAGTGAAACCTGTAAAGTTGACCACCTGTCTAAGTTGACCGCTTTTGTCAGGAACGGAATTAGTCATATCTTATATAATGAAAGAAAACCTCTGTAACTTGACCACCTGTCTATCTTGACCACTAATATACACCAGCTTTGGTTTGGAGTACTGTAAAAAACTCTTTGTAAGTTGACCACTAGGCAAAAGCATTAGATTATACTAAAAGTTTCATCAGTTACGCCTCAAATAAGTAACCAAACATTTTAGAAAAATCTATGAATATTTATGTTTCCATCGAAAAACATTGGGCTCATGTTAAGTCCCAGAAAATGCGTCAAACTTCAATAAGGAGTTATTTTGTTGAAAAGTAGATTACCATGGTTACAAATGTACAAGAAAAAATCAAATGAAGAATTTGAGTCACTTTTGACTTATGAATTTTTAGAAATTGTTAATATCAAGTAAGTAGTTTTTCATAAGCAATGAGGCAATTTTTTTTAATTTATTTTTTGATCGATTCACAGAAATTTTAAATTTGTATGATAATTTACGCGTCATTCTGGTAAATAATCTCTAAAAATATTTAAACAACATTTTTTATTATTGTTTTAAAGCAATGTTAAACAATGAAAGTGAGTTTAAGATATTCCAATTAGTTAAAAAATTAATGCATGGTGCAAGAAATGACAAAATCTACCCTCTATTTCATTACTACCCTCTATAAGTTGACCACCTAAATTGACCGCTAAAGTACTGCACCGCAAGTGGTCAACTTACACAGTTTTCACTGTACTAGCGGTACCCATACGGCGTTGCGAGTGATAGAAAAATGTGAACATCCGTATGTTCGTTTCTATATATAGCATTATATACAGGTAACTTTTGTTATGGGTATCGTAGTATTAAAAATCCACATAATTTTGACAGAATAAATAATTTGCACCCTTACGATGATCAATTGGTCAGACTACTTAAATCGAAATTTTCGTTGCATGTACTAATGTAAGCGATCCATGTATTGTTCGACCTATCCTTTTCAACTTCCAATTTAACAAAATATTCTTGAGTTATTGCAGCATGATCACCAGTCTATGATGTCTATTCCGTCCCATTACTTCCATTTTAAGGCGAAATTTTACATCGTCTATTTAAAAGAACTATAACTTAGAGTATATGAAATTAAATATAACGCTCGTTTGGAAACTTATTTAAAATTCATAAAAGTACCGTGATATACAGTTGCAATATTTGAAATATAATGTAAACCATGCAGTTCGTAAAAAATAAATTAATTTAAAAAAAAGAAAGAAAGAAAACCCACCAGTAAGATTTGTAACTTAAATTAAAGAAATTATTAAACGCTCCGTCTCTAAGCCGTTGCATATTTCAAAATTCACCGATCTAGGATGCACACCCTCAGCAATTGGGGTGATAGTTACGACTTTATAACAGTTCGTAAAATACAAACAAATATGCATGCTTATGTTTCGTTTCCTAGAGTGGTTTTCATGACTGATGATAATTAAGTTCATTTCTAAGCAAAAATGAAATTTAAAGGTATTAAATGAAAACTGAACCACGCATTTTTCAATTATTTGAAGTTTGAGAATCGGCTCTTCATTCAGTATGAATAGCCTGATTAGTAACTCTCATACACAAAAAAAAAGAAGAAGAAGTAAAGAAAAGATAAACAAAGCAGGTACGCATGAAGCAGTGTGATTAATATTTTTCGTTCCGTTGTCCCCTCTGAGGTGTCATTGTGATTCTAGACTATAATTTCGATATAATAAATTAAAAACATGGGGAAAAAAGCACTTTAAAAAACTCGCCTAAATTTGAGCTTTAGCATCAAATAGCAAATTTTTACATAACCTGTAATTAAACCTGTAACCCTCCCCCCCCCCCTTACGACATTTTACTTAGGTATGAACTATGCATTACAGTATGAAATTGAATATTCAAAAATCTGAGCAATAAATGATGTGCGAAGAACTTTACACTTTGCACTGTTATGCCCCTATGAGGGGACAATGCAATTACACTCATATATCCCCTTTACGCAGACATTCAAGTTTTTAAATTATCAAAAATTTGCCCTTTTCGGTCAATATAAAGTTAATATTAAAAAGAAACCCTTCTCTTAGAATAACACTCGACCGTTTCGTCACAAGAGTGGAATTCAGAGTTACCGCAAATTTATGGAACAAAAAACGCAATGTCTGTGTGTTATGCTCCTGTAAGGGGACAAGGTAATTACAGAATTACACTCGTATGTCCCTTCTATGCAGATATTAAAGTTTTTAAGTTACCTAAAAGTTGCCCTTTTTGGATAAAATAAATTTAATATTAAAAAAACTCCTTATCTTTGGATAACACTCAGCCGTTTCGTCACAAGAGTGGAATTCAGAGTTACCACAAATTTATGAACCAAACAACGCGATGTCTGTGTGTTATGCCTCTATAAGGGGACAAGGTAATTACAGAATTACACTTGTATGTCCCCAGATATTAAAGTTTTTAAGTTATCTAAAAGTTGCCCTTTTTGGTTAAAATTAATTCAATTAAAAAAAAAAAACCCCTTATCTTAAACAACACTCAACCGTTTCGTCACAAGAGCGGAATTCAGAGTTACCTCAAATTTATGAAATAACCAACGCAATGTCTGATAAATTCTTCTTCACCCAGGAAGACACTTTACATAAGCATTTCATATTTCAAAACAGAACATATACCCTCGGGTAATAAAATTGATAAAATGAAGAAAAAGCAATCAGAGATGGCGAAATGAATTTCCCATTTTACTTCAGTTTTTGTTCCAAAGAAAATTCTCAAGAGGACCTCCTTCAAATGAAGTCTTCTATTGAGTTCGAATATTTTTGGGTAGAAGATGAAACGAAGTTCGAAACATTGAATAAAAAGAAACAATTTAATTCTTTTTTTTTAAGGAAAAAAAAAAACTTCACCTTTTTAAAATATGAATGGATACAAACGTCTGCAAAAAATGTTCGTGAAAATCAAGATAATGAAGTAAGAAGATGAGCACGATAAAGTAAAATATATGCTTTAACATTTGCGCTTATGAAAATATAGTTATATCTGACTTTGAACACTGAAAAAGGATTTTGTTACAAACATAGCAATTTTTCGATTTTTAATTGTTTAATTTTTGCTCTCATGAAAATAAACAAAAAGTTCATCCGAAAATGCAATCATGCTGTCCGGTATAACAACAACCCTTTTACAGCAGTACTTAGCACTAGAGAAGACATTCCTGGAACACTTTTGGGTAAGGCTCCTGTATAAGTGGAGCTGACTTTCCGACATTTTAGTTCCAAAATTGTCGGGAGAAAAAAAAATAGTATTTGCACAAAAGCCTCAATGCAGAAAACTGGTGTCCATCCTTAGATGTGTTACCTGATTAATTTTTGATTATTTTATTCTGTAGATGAAGACGATTTAATTAATACAATTTTTTTTAAAAACAATTTAAAAACACCTCGTGTTCCACACAGTATGCCACGAGGCTTAAAAGAGTAAGTATAAAAACATAAAAAGTTGAAACTTTAAAAGTTTAGACTGTTAACAAAATCAGACAAGATGACAAAAGTCTCGGATCTTTTAACAAGATTCAAGAAAACAGGTGGCCAGCATAAGGAAAAATTTGCCAAACCTTTTCTGAAGACAGTCCTAGGGCCATCTTGTTAACTGCAATGCAGAAGAACATGTTTAGCGCTCTGCTCGCCAACTCCACAGTCACAAAGCAAATTTGGCGAAATGTCAAATCTAAACAAGTAACTTTTAAAATTCCCATGGCCAGTGAGAAATTGAGACAGTTTAAAATTTGAAGAAAAATAGCTGCACTGCTGACGATGAAAAACAGTAGGGAAGAACCTCCTTGTCCACCGTGCATTTGAGGAGGCAAGATACTCCGTGTTCCAGTCAGCGATAGTTTTCTCCTTTGCCAAAAACTTCCAGTGAGACCCAGGAATATCCATGTATAAGTCAATACCGCGCCTTGTCGCTTGCTTAGCAAGTTGGTCTGCCCTTTCGTTGCCGAAATTTCCACTATGACCTCGAATATAGGTGAAATGAACATCAGCAACATTTTCAAGCGCACTAAGAATAGAATGAACTTCCACCACAAGTCTTTCGGTGCTAGCTGCATTGCATAGTAAGAAAAGGGAGGACAATGAATCAGTACATACCTGTATGATAAATTTTACAGTTCCAGACGTATTATAGAAATTCTGAAGCCATTTTACTACAAGATTCAAGCACAAAAGCTCTACCTGAAAAACAGAACACTCATCAGGTATGCGATGTTGGACGGTTTCTTTCTCCATTCCATTTTCATATACAACAAAAGCCAGCCCAACTCTGCCTTCCAACTTGCTACCATACGTAAAACAAGTCAAATTATAATGATCAAGAATGATACTGTCATAATTTACAACAGTAATAGGCTTTCTACTCCAAGGATGCGGTAAACTGGAGATGGGTAGCTTGCCATTCAAAAAATTGCATGGACGAGGTTTGGACATCATACCCCTGGCCTCAATGTCCTTTAGAATGACAAAATCGATAGGCGAAGTCCAGAAATAAAAAAAGTGCATCGTAGCTAACTGTCCTGTATGCCCTAACAATTCGAATCAGAAATCTTCTTTGAACTCTTCTGAGGAGTTTACTATTTGTTTTATTCCGCAAGGAGTTCTCCCAAGCTCTTGAACCAAGTAATAAGTGGAACGATGCCCTGCTTGTAGATTAGTTTAAGAACGTCAGTCTTCACACCATAAACATTTTTGGAAATTCTCATAAAGCCGAGAAGAACTTTTTCACACTTGTTGGACACATACGAAATGTGTTGTCTCCATCGCAATTTATTATCCACGATAATACCCAGATACTTCATCTGTTGCACCTCTTCAATAGGTTCATTTCCAAGAGTCAAGTCCATCTTCTCGACTGTCCTCGATTTTTTGTGGATCATCATCACTTTAGACTTCGAAAGATTGAACTCCAGTTTAAAAAGCCTCGATCAATCAAAAACGTAGTTAAGGATCTCTTGAGTCAGACTACAAACATCGTTAAAGTGCTTACCATTAACGATTAACAGCAAGTCGTCCGCAAATGCAATTTTCTGACAATTCGAAAACTTTGACAGATTGCAAAGCAAATCGGTCATGATAAGATTCCAAACAAATGGCCCAGTCACCGATCCTTGAGGACAGCCTCTTTCCAACTCATATTTGAGGAGTGAAACCATATTGATCTTCAGACAGAATACCAAACTTCCGCAAATGGTAATTCAATCTATTCATGCAAAGCTTCTCAAGACACTTTCCCAAGCAAGGGAGCAAACTAATACACCGAATATTGTCAACATGGGTGCTTGCAAGATCAGAACACTTAAGAAGAAGTAAAACTTTTGCCTTTTTCCAAACTCTAGGGAATACACCAAGCTTGAAACATGAATTGAAAAGGGCCAGCAGGAAAGAAGGACAACTAATATGAAAATTTTTAATCATTTCATTTGCAATCCTGTCCGTTCCTGGTGTCTTGTTCAGAACCAAGTTCCCAACCACACAATCAACTTCAGCTTTAGAGAAAGGTACAATCATAGAAAAAAAAACGAAACACTTTTAATTATTCGGCCATTTATACATGCTAAAAAGGAAAGAAAGGTGTCATCCGACTTAGTTTAAAGTCTTCTTTAAAACTATCTAGGTAAAATTTTGATAAGGGATCATATACAAAGCAAAATGAGCACCAACTCTTGATTTTCAAATGGGAACCCCTATTTTTTGCTACATAATTATGTTAAGACAGCAAAATGCAGCCAGGGTACGAAATTTCATTGCATTCCGTGCAGTAGAACAGGAGTTATTAACGAAAAATGTTTTAGGGACCCTCACCACATTGAAAACGCTTCTTTCAAGGTCATAGCTTACAAAGTAACGGAATGTAAACAAAGAAAAAATCGAGATTATCCAGCTCAATTCATGATTTTTTGCAGTTCTTTTTTTCCGTAATTCGATACTTTTTGGCCGATAATGTTAAACCAAAAAGCGATTTACGGTCGAAAACTTTTTTTTTTTGAAAAGAAAGTTAAAATATTTACTGATTTTTGTCTATCTGGATTAACCTAAGAAAGACGGATGGGGTTTGGCTGATCCATCTTATAGATCGTTGTTTAATAAATAGAATAATGACAAATTAAAAGTAATGGAACTTTTTGCCTTTTCTAACATGAACCTATTGGATTGCTTATATAATCATTCAGCAAATTAGCCTCTTATAAATTTAAATATCCAACCTTATACCAAGAATCATGATGTGAATATGTTTGATAAATGTATTGCACCTATGTTACAGGTTTATTTTGGTTCATACTCGAACTTTACTTGGGAAAAATGTGGTTTTTGAATTAACACAGTGGACAAACACAGTAATTGTTCTAGCGGGTTTTTTGTAATCAAAAAAAGAGAATTAGTTTCAATCCAAATTTGATGCGAAAGATCATAATGCGTGGTATTATTAAAAAAGCATAACACAATCGTCGGTTTTAGTTAAACATGTAATGGCCCTTAAAAGCAGTTTAGGAAAGTAATTTCCCAATGCTGTTTCTAGCAACGAGATTCGAGATGGTCCAAATGATAATTTAAAAAAACAAAAGTTATTTTTGCTTAAAGCAAGGTGAACCGAAATCAGCCTTCTTGTCATTTCGCAGATATTGTAAATTTGCACTTGCAAACAATGCGTAGCATTCTTTGATTTTGTGTCGAACACTACATACTTGCAAACGAAAATATTCAATAGCATCAGGCTATCGCACCTACAGGAAACCTACATGCAACAAACCCAACAGGAGGGTTAATCTATCCAGAGACTAGAATTCCGTCTTTGCTGTGGCTTCTGCAGATTGGACGCAGAAGTCACCTCATTGAAGCTGAGAGTGCGAATAAACTGGTAGGTAAAGTAAATTTATCTGCGGTATGTTTACAGCATCTCACTGGTGAGCTAAATTTTCTTCATCCACCAGTTTTTATGCACTCTCAGCTTCATTGTCATGACACCTGTTTCATTGCTCAGTTAACCCAAGTTCAGGGCTGTTGTGCTCGGCGTTAGGACAACAGCCTTCGAATGGGAAAACCAAATCACAGTGACGATGCGGGCCGCATTCGAAGCTGGTCTATTTGGCCCGTTGTTTGTTAAAAGAATGAGATCAGAAAGTAGAATTAGTTCCAGGGCCATAAAGTTGGAGCCGAATATTCAGGTATTGGATTCTGAAAAACATGCATTTGGTGAGACAAGCATCTCGTAGTTGATAACAATAATTTATTATAACTTTCTTTCTTTGTCGATATTTTTCCATGTTACTCAAAAAAAATAAGAAAATAATTTGAAATTTTATCTTTGTCTTGCGAGAATGATTTTAATGTGAGATGCACAGACAATGACCGAGAAAGAAAATAGAAAAATAGCATTTAAATTATGATTAAGAATAGTCAAAAACTCAACTTAATCTTACACTCAAATTAATACGTGAAATGCACCGTCAATTCAGTCATTTCCAGCCGAGAACTGCAGTTTCGTGCTTATTAGCACTGATCAGCCCGACATAAGAAAGTGACGGTGCTGGAGATGGAAAGCCTCTTAAGGAAGACAAGAATGCGAAACAAACTGGTAGCTAATATAGAATTAGCAGACCAGACGAGTGACCGAAGCAATGGTTCGGTTCAACTCGAAGATTGAAACGCAAGGCAAGGTATATTCAGTAAATTACCGCCCATTAGCCGGGGCTAAAGCAGAAATACGTGAAATACACCGCCAGCTCAGTCATTTCCAGCCGAGGACTGCAGTTTCGTGCAGTAAGCACGATACTTCAGTAAATTACCGCTCATTAGCCCTGGCTAATGGGTGAATATACCTTTCCTTGCGTTTCAATCTTCGAGTTGAACCGAACCATTGCTTCGGTCACTCGTCTGGTCTGCTAATTCTATATTAGCTACCAGTTTGTTTCGCACTCTTGGCTTCCTTAAGAGGCTTTCCATCTCCAGCTCAGTCATTTTCCTATGCCGGGCTGATGAGTGATAATAAGCACGAAACTGCAGTACTCGGCTGGAAATGCCTGAGCTGGCGGTGTATTTCTGCTTTAGCCCTGGCTAATGGGCGGTAATTTACTGAATATACCTAAATTAATGTTCTGTTAACTCTTTGACAAAGTGTTAAAAAAAAAATCGCAATTAGCCACAACTACTACTTTTGTGCAAATACGGCTCAATGCACGCGGCCCACTACTGCGACTAACATTTCCTCTCCTAAAGCTTAGCACATTGAAAATTATTCAAACATCTTACAAAAAAAAAAAAAAAAAAAAAATAGTAATAATAATTCCTGAAAATTAGTAAACTTATCTAAGAGCAAATATTACCTATTGACCCATCTGGATACTGTTAAAGAAGAAACTTCACACTGTCAGCTATTTTTCGAGTGCTTTTTCCCGATTTAGACAAGGCAATAATTTTCCTTTTAGCACATTATCACCGGGAAGAGCCATTAATTCTACACTGTCTACTGCAACATGACTAGCAAGACAATGAGGATTTATTGTATGTTTCTGTCAAAAAGATGTGAATGTTAATTTTTTTTTCTCAGTTATTGTTTTACAAAAGGTGATGGCTAAACGCAGGGAAAAAAAACAGAAATATTTTAAGTGTAGCTTTTAATTTTAAAAGTTCTATTAAATATTCTTTTATTAGACAATGAAGTAGTGTTTCACATTATTTACACATTGCCGTTTGAACAATATTCACAAAATCTGACGGTTGCAATATTGTGTTCTTCTGCAGAGACAGCGAATAAATTTATGCATTTAAAAAAATCATAGACGTAACTCTAATGTAGAAAAACCACGTTGTAATTGGTTTGCTTATTTTGTTGAATAATATTTTCCTTTTTTTTACAAAGAAACCAACTTTCATAATTTCTGTGTTAAAAAAGTATACGGGCCCCTAAAGAACAGATTGGGTCAGTGGCATTCAGCATATTTTCGTGGGAGGGTTTAGAATCTTTTTAAAGAATTCTAATGCAAGAAGTGAGAGGCAGAATCAGTGAAACTTCAACACTCCCTCCTAGATTTATGTAGATTTTTTTCAAGTTTTGTATTAGTAAAAGTTAAATACTGTTTTTATTTAATTATATGCCGAATTTATAAAACATCAGGGGAGGATAAAATTGCGCTTTTTAATGTTCGCAGTGCTTTCTCTCTATATCTTACGAAGAGCATAATTAGTTTAAACTTGTAACTGATAAAAGACATACAGCAACCTACTTATGCTTAAATTGAAAAAAAAAAAAAAAAAAAAAAAAACATTAAATCAAGAAAGCTGCAACAAAGTTTATTTTAAAGAAAAGGAAAACAAATTGGCTCCTTGGTGAAGAGAAATATATCTTGGGGAAAGATTTTTCACAGCAGCCGTATTTTAAGAGGAGTTATTTTCAACCATTGTTTAAAATTTCCAAAATAAAAGGCCCAAAAAACACAATTTTAGGCCTTTAATTTTCTCTGGTTAAGGGGTTATGGCCCTTTCTTATTTCCATTTTATCTTCGGAAGGGGCTTAAGCCCCTTAGCCCTCTCACTGGGCGCACCAGAGGATTTGGTGCACACTTGAGAACCGATTGGGATAACATTTAGGCCCACATGTGATATCATCACTTTCTTTGTTGCAACGATGACGCAAAAGGATGGATAATTGGTTGAATGGGTTTAACATCGAACTACACTGGTGGACAAAATTAAGAGATGGAAGGCATTTTTTCGAATATCTTGAGAAATGCTGGGTAAAAATTAATGAAATTTGGTATGGATATAACTTATAGTATGACAATAATGTGTGCAAAGCAAAAATTTAAGTGCCATTCATTGGCAAGAGTTATTGTCAACAGTCCAATGTGGACTGAACTTCAAGATGAAAGATGGCAATGAAAGTGTTGCGTTTATGGTGTGTGACTGCCTCTAGTAGGTTGTGTGGTCACCTTTGACAGATAGACAGCATGCACAACGAGTATGCATGCTGTTAACAAGAGAGTAAATGAGTTCTTGTAGAAAATCCTCTCACTCTTCTACCAGAGAAATTTTTAACTCCTGAATGGTTCTTGGTAGGGGTTGGCGCATCGCAATAGCCCTCCCAAGAGCATCCGAAGTATGTTCAATGGGGTTAAGGACAGGTGACTTGGCTGGCCAATCCATTCGATGAATATCTTCGTTTTCCAGATACACCTCACCCAGGACAGCCATATGTGGTAGGGCATTGTGCGTACATAAAAACGAATTCCGGGTCAACAGCACCCCTGAAAAGACGCACATAGGGTTGTAGGATCTCCTGCCTGCACCTCTTGGCATTCGCGGAACCAGTGTCAATCACATGGAGTGGTGTGTGGGTATCTTGCATGTGCTCTCTGTCCAAACCATCACTCCTCCACTAGCATAAATGGTCCCTTTCCATGATGTTACTGGAATGGTATCGGGTCCCAGGTTCCCTCCATATGAATATTCGCCGAGAATCAGGTTGTAGACTGTATCTGGACTCATCTGTGAAACGAACATTTGCCCTTCGTAGCTGTGTCCAGTGTTGGTGCTGTCTGCACCATCATACACGCTCTCTTTTGTGGGAGTGAGTGAGTGGGATGCAAATGACGGGCTTCCTAGCATACAATCTAATTTCTCCGAGCCTACTGGCAACTGTCTTCTTTGAAACTGATGTTCCTGTAGCAGCAGCGAGGTCCCTAGACAGTTGTGTTGCTGTTGACGCCCTTTAGCACTTGGCTGTAAGTAACAAATACTGGTCTTTATTGGGCGTTGTTGTTCTCAAACGACTTTGTCCCGGTCTTCTGGACACTGTCCCACTGTTTTAAAACTGACTCCACAAATTCGAAATGACGTTTGGAGTTACACCCAATTCTCTAGCAACCTGAGCTTATCACAGTCCTGTCTCAAGTCTACCCATTTTTCTACACCTCAAACCTTCGTCTAAACAATGATGTTCACTCATTTCAACTAAAAACCAACAAAAGACAACAATATTATTCAAGAAACACAATACAAATCGCTACTGTGTTGCAGAGTGTTATGAGCTAAGCAGCTGGCCGCAGACTTTTATACCTCCTGCTGCCTTAGCAACGCCCATAAGAATACGTAAACTCATCTCAGCGACACCAGCGCCATAGTGTCATTATATAGCAACCAACTGTCCAGGTTTTATGTGATATTTTCCGAGAAATGTGTAAAAATGTCTTCCATCTTTTAATTTTGTTCACCAGTGTAGAGTAGCTCAGTAGGTGAGTGTCGACGGTCTGGGAATCAGCCATCGCAGTTTTTATTCTCAGGGAAAGGGATGGTTCCTCAGCTTTGACTGCATGATGATTCAATGATTCAATTGATTTCAATGATTTTTTTCAAAGAAAACAGCTGAAGCTGCTCGTTACAATACATTAACTTTAAATAATTAACTGAAAAATTTCGAATTGTG